>NW_011346113.1:0-4593 GCF_000735185.1 Notothenia coriiceps | reverse complement strand
CATTTATAAAAATAGCACTTTACCACTGCACCCCCTCTAATCTCAGATGTACCCTGAGTCATTTTGTTTAAGTACAGTGAGCCTTTTTAAAATATAAAGTAAAGGGACAAACCCACCAGCATTATAGGATATACTATATGACTTTGAGCCAAATACTTGTTTTTGGGCTGTATAAATAAATTGACTTGAAACAGTTGCTGATTTAGAGTACTGGCACCTTTTTTATTCCAATTAAAGCACTGGTTGACACCATAGATCAGAGGTCTGCTGTTGATAGAGGAACTATCCAACTTTAAGTGGTAAGGTTTATTACACAGCTTAGTTAAGTACTCAATTCTGATTGGTCAATTTGGATATTCCAGATGTCTGCTATTTTTAGCAAGCAGCCCACTGCTAAGGAGAGCAGACCTTGCTAAGGAGCATGTTCAGGCATATCAATCCCCAGAAAGAAGTCTGGTTCATCTAAAGTCAGCTGTGGACAACCAACACACATTTTCATCCATCAGAAAACACCATTGAATACTTTTTAAATATTCATTTTTATATTTGTGGAGAGCACCAAATGTTGGATTCATGAGACTTAAGGGAACAGCAGAAGAAGACAGACAGGAAGTAGACACTAACGGGAACACAGTATTGGCTCTGGCCGTGCTTAAGGACTGTTTCTTGGAAAATAAAGTGTGAACAGACCTGGACAGTTATAGAAAACCTCCATCAGTGCTGCCGTCCTTTTAAGTGACGTCCAGCAGTGGAACTGGCTATTTTTCTTACCGGAAGCAACACAATCATATTTTAATCAATATTGTAGTCATTGGTTTATATAATAATTGGCCGTGTAATAGTCGGGATAATGTAGATAAAAGTGGTCATTAATGAAAAAGAACAACATGTTGAGATCTGTTCTTGTTTCATTAACGACTGTCTGGCTGCATATTATCCCTGAAATAGTATTTTCATATGTATGTTTATTAACCTGAACAAAAAGAAAGTGAAACTAAAGTGAGACAAGGTCAACTATATTATTTTTTCTTAATGTTGGCAAGAGTAAAGATTGGAAGAGCATAAAACTGGAGGGTTTAACAATAGTTAATAGCAGACCAGAGAAGGGTATACAAGCCAATAGGCAGGTACACAGTGTTATAGCAGGACAGTTGAAAGAAGTATAGCAAGATATACGTGAGGGTAGTAAATGCAGGTAGTAGATGAGGGAATAGATTTGATCAACCATTTATCGCCATTACAGTCTTTAAAATCAGGTATAAATTACTTTCATCAACCATTATCACTCGATTGCGATTAACTAACCATATGCATTCCATAAGCTGGGCATCTGCTTTGCAGTTAACACAGTATTGCTGTAACAAGGATAGGATGGAACATTGGGTGGGTTTTTCAAAGGTTTGACGGAATACACAAGAAGGAAGGGGGAACAATTTCAAACCAACAACAGAATAGAGGTTTTATCAGAGAATTATAGGGTGTAGATGCAGAACATGAAAGAACATTGGATGATTAGAGCAATAGGTCCCAGAGAACAGGAATCATTATAGAGGGCATTGCAGGCAAACAAAGTTGATGTAACAGAATGTTGCTACTGAATGGAAAGGGTATGCAGCTATTTAAGTATAGGACACTAAGGACGATTGAACGGGATTACAGACGACGCGCCCTTCTCCAGACGAATGATTGACTCTTCCTACAGATGATAACATGAAGATAATCTAAAAAGCAAACATGTATCGGAGATGTCGGTGAGCAAAATATTGGATGTGTGTGTTTGTTTGAAAGGAATGGAGAGAAAGCATTGGATGTTTGTTTTGAATTTTCATTAGAAAAGAAAAAAAGACTGATAGATAATGTGTGTTGAAGTACCAAAGAAAATGAAAGAGAGGAGGACGGGGCTGAGAGCAACAATGACACAGGGAGGAAATAACATCGATTGATTAATAGAGGCTCCCTGGTGACCTGGCAGTTTGCAGTGTAACAGTGTCACCCTGAAATCCTGGGTTTGAGTCCGGTCAAGAACTTGTCACTCCTCTTTTTCTCTGCCATTGATCGTAAAAAATTAAGAAGGAATAAGGCTACACTGAGGCTGGGAAAATGAGGAAAAAGAGAAGGACAGCTAATACAAAAGCAAGGGAGAACAGATGAGGTTCTGAGATTGACAAATTGATGACCTTGCTGATATGGGAAATGAGGGACTTCTACAGGCTTCAGTCGACATTAAAGACGTGAAATGTGTGTAAAACAAATGGAGAAAGAGTGATAAAACCAGTCCTATCAATAAAGAATATTATGTTGTGGTACAATGCTTTACACCCTTTTAAAAATGTCCCTTCTGGGTCACGCTCTTACAACACTATAATTCTGTGGCTCATAAATCTCTCGTACGCTAATCTCGGTTTGTTGAAGGAAACTATACACCTCTGCAAAAATAACATGTTTTTCCGGGGATAAAGAAAATAAAACGTACCGATATCAGTGGGTTTGCGAGATTTTGACAATATGAAACAAATAGGTTTCAAGGGCCGAAGGATCATAAAACAAATCAACAAAAATTGCCTTTGCTCTTTGTACAGGAGGCTATGTGCGCTGCAGCTCAGTCACACAGAGAAGTTCCTGAGAAAGCAATCAACCCAGGGCAAACACAACAGACTTTAATCAAGAGTGAGGCAGAGAGACAGGCAGCGGGTCACTTGTATTTTTGCATCACCCAAGCATGTATGTGAGGGTCTGCAAGGTGGAAAACAATCTGCAGTGGTTCTGTCTCCAATGCATAACAACTGCACTCTGTCGGTTCAGTTTATTATTCACTATCTGAGCTTCCAGACATGGTAAAGAGCAGGTGATTGGCTCATCTTTATGTAATTGTCCCCGGAGGAAGCAGACATGACTGTGTTGGATGGTGCTTGTGTCTGAGTTAGATAAATGTTTATGTAACCGATGCAATGTCCTACTTGGTTTGCACTTAGTCCAGTAATAGTGGATGACACAAAGCGACTGTCCGTAGCCTGGTTCGAGACCGGAATGAGTAAATACATACATTTGTTCAGCCATCCAACCAGTAGTCTTCTCTGGTGACTGGCATTACATGCCACTATTTTATGCATAGGAACAACGAGCTGTTCTGTGTGGAGAGCATGCACCCTCAAATCAGCTGTTCTTACCTTCCATCAGTGCTACCTGGTGGATTTATAAATCACTGCAGCTGGTTTACAAATAAAGCACAAAAGGGGCATTACGACACACAATTACTGCGTCATCATTGGGGGATTTACGAGTGAGGACCCGCCACAGACCTGATGATGCTTGACATTATTAATTACCTCTTTTTCCCCTCTGTCTGAAGCCAGAGCCCAGTCTGCTCTGATTGGTTAGCTGGCCAGCTCTGTTGTGATAGTTCAACAGCTAAGATATGTTTCGAAAATGTCCGTACAATGTGTTGGAGCGCTAGCCAATAGAAGCGCAATTGTTACACAGTGATGTCATTATGTTATGGAAGTAAACAAAGGAACATGTTCTTGTGTCCCTGAGACACTTCACCCCAAATTGCTCCTGTGGGGATTGTCCATAGTATTGAAGTAAGTCGCTAAAAGCGTCTAACAAATGACATGTAATGTAATGTAACTGGGGAACTTTGGGATTGAGCCTTTGCAGACCACTTACAATCCTATATATACATGTACATGAGAGAAAAACCCCAAAAAGCATGATAGGGCCTCATTAAAAAAAGCAAACTATGTTTATTATTATATGGCAGCAACCTAAGGGTAGGGGACAGAATGTAGCATGGATGCCCCTAAATGCCTGCCCGAAGCACCAGATCAGCATAGGTGGAATTAAAAGCGGCATGCATTCATCTCATGAATGAAAAATAGCACCAGAAAAAGGCAACGGTGGAGTGAGGATAATAGCTTTAGTCAGACCACAGATGGATGCTGTCCACACTGGGCTACTAAATGGCTTTATGAACAGCAGCAGGAGGGACAATAGCAGAATCAGACTGCAGCTGTTACTGAAGAGGTGAGCTGAGCAGCAGCAGTGTGGTGGAGCCAACAGGGAGCGCAGCCTAAATACACCACCCTATAGCAAATAGTTATAACATTTTAGAGAGGAGAGTCTGCCATGTTTGAATGCAGTTGTGTGGCTGATGGTACTTGCACACTGTGTTGTTAATAGGGTTGCAAAATTCCGGGAATTTTCAAAGATGGAAACTTTCCACGGGAGTTAACGGGAATTTATGGGAATAAACTGGGAATTTTCTAAATTGAAGGTTGGCTTTTCATAAGGAACTTAAATATAGTTGGGGAAAGTATATTTTAGCATAATCTTGACTAAAACAAACCGATGCCATTCAAGTACACTTGAATATCCATGACATAGCACACTGCTTACTGCATGGCTATTGAGACCACACAAAGGTTCGCAACAGGCTCACAAATGTGAGTGGAAAAACTGGTTGGCATTCGGGCAAACCTAAGGCTCTTTGAGCCGGACACAGAGCCATCCTCAACAAGGTTGGACAGTGACACTGAAGAGGAAGACTCAGAGTTAGATGTTGATGAGGCCCAGGAAGAGCACATTGACTGAAAG
>NW_011346112.1:0-3387 GCF_000735185.1 Notothenia coriiceps | reverse complement strand
ATGGTAGAGCGACAGTGAGGGAACGTGTGTATGTTTCTGGAAGTGAAACGAGGCAGCAGAAAAACAGAGGTCTGTGATGTATTTTGTGAAACAGAAGAACAGCTAAATAAATGTAACTGCCTCCCAAGAAGAGCTCGCCTCTCTCCAGTCATTTAAGCTAAAGTGGGTTATTGAACCTGAAGCTTGTTGCTTCTGCCCTCCTCGACTACGGTCTGGGAGCCGACAGGAAAGTTCAACACACAGATGGCCAGTCCGCCCCTTTGCAGCACATTATTTCGATGAGAGATGAGCAGATCGCCACTGGGCTTTCAACTAAATACACAGCCACGCAAAAACTGCGGCATTTGTACAGCTCCTTATGGATACTGCAATTTGTTAGTGCTTTCCTCTGTGGTGAAACGATCAGCACTGCACCACGGAGGAAAGTGGCAGAAAGTCACCTGGAGTTAAAGAGAGCGGGGCTGCGTTGCGTGCATGGCTTCCTTCTGCAGGTAGACGCGCTCTGGCGGCGGTCTCGTTCGGGATCCGAAAATACAATTTAAATATTTTTGCACACTTATTCCACCTATTCCTAGTGTGCCACGTGCCAATGCTGGCACGCGTGCCAGGGGTTGCCGACCCCTGGTCTATAGACTAGGCTTAATAAAAGGCCACATGTTATAATCTTTTTTAAGTTGATATGATCAGTTGTCCAATATAAAACATATTTGTTATTTATTTTCACTTGTTTTTATTATCATTGCATTTGATATCAAGGTATCCAAATGTAATCAGTTACATTACTTTTGTGATACTTGTATTACATTACTGATGACATTTTCAACTTTTTTTGTCCTTTTAGAAATCAACAAACAAAAAAATGGTGCACTTATTCTGCCATTTTAATATTGATTTAGAAATGTATTATCATCTAAATGACAGGCACATTTTGTTCAGTAATTGTGATACCTGTGCAGACTTCTGTCAGATGGATCCCTCCCACAAGACAGGTCACCTCCTCAACCAGGTTCATCTGAAAAACAATAAAGACAGCATTTGCTTCTTAGTGATGTGAAGTTTTAAAGATTACATTTAGAATATTGTTGAAAGATCTTAGTTACCAAATCTGGACAGGGAGCTGAGGAGGCTTGTGGCTCAGCGTCAGAGGAAAGAGCTGCAAACAGACACAAATATCCTAAATTACAATGCATTTCAATTAACTGTTACCCAAAATAAAAGCAAGAAGAGGAAATGAATGTTCACTACAATAATCAAGATAACAAACCAGAAAGCTCATCTTCATGAAGAGTTGAAGTCTCGTCTTCATCCGAGTTATTCTGAAAACAGAACCGATCACAAATAGCAGAGACAGCCGAATGAAAGCAACTTTCAAAGCAAATCAGATTTATTATGATACATATATGATCAAACTGCTTCAAAAATTTGTTATTTTCCCCAGAAAGTGGGTTCTACCTTACCTCTTTATGCATAGCCTCATCCTGTAGGGAGAAGAATATTTCAGGCTCTGACGGAGCTTCTGTGAAAAAAGATATTCCACAATTATGTTCTGCACATCATTCAGGAACAGAGGAGCTTTGTAGACTGATCTGTAGCCTTAGAGTTAGAGGTAGTAAGTGAAGCTTTAGTGATGCAGGAAGGAGTCCTTAAAACCAGGAAGCGAGTTGACATTTGACCACTTCTCCCTTGTCTCAGTTTTTTTGAACGTGTTTTTGGTTAGACGTCTGAAATAAGATCTGCTGTTAACACAAGCTAAAGAGATTTTCACGTGTTGTTATACATCAGTAAATAATCCACTGGTGAATGTCCGAAGCTTTAATGTGTTGTAAAAACAGCGATTGCTATAAGTCACTAAACCAGACGACTAAACGCCATCACGCCAAACATTAGCTTATGGTGGTGCGCAGCAATGTAAGCGTGATGTTTATGGCCCAATGTTAGCTTTTTACTTCAGGCGATTGCATTTACGCTTCTAAAATCATAAAAGTGGTGTTAATATGTTCAGTTTATCCTGTTAAGCAAAACATGTAAGTTTCATGTTGGCCACAAAGCTTATTTTAATAAGATACAATATATTTGTTAGAAATGACTCACCTGTAAATAGTTCACAAAGAAGCTCTTTATGCAGAGGCTGTGATTCACTTGGGACCTAAAATGTAAGAAATCACACAATTTGAACAAAAACAACTTTAGACGATCAGTTTAACAGTACTGTATGAGACGCTTCCCAGTTAACCTCCTCTAAGTTAACCTGTGGTTTTGATCAATTCAGTAAGGCATGTTTTTTCTCAATACGCTCAGCAGATTTTTCACATTCATATTTTAAGCCTTCCAATTATTAGAAACGGGAGAAACTGAGAACAGCAAAGTGGTCAGTATTTTCTCTTTTTTAGCATCAACCACCATTCATTGTTTTTTTTTCTTACCTTGCCTGTATTTGTGACAAGGCTTTTATCCATTTGCCTCTGAATAGCCGATCAAGTATTTTTTTATTTTTTTTGTCTTTATTATACCCAGCCTGAGCTCAAGCTGCCCTTCAAATCTTAAAAAGTAACTTAAAAAACACTGCAGGTGCATATACAGGGTATATGCAGGAATCCTGAGGCCAAATTTAATACCTTTTAAGACCTTTTTTAAGACCCTTTCCATACATTTTAAGACCTCATCGCAACTTTGAGTTCTAACCGGTTACATTGGCGACACACTTTACCTCACATTTACTATATTGATTGTAAGATACCACAACTAAACAGAGTGCAGACAGACTACTGAAGCCTCCTCTCCACATGAACTTCAACCTCTCTGTGAAGGTCAGGTTTAATGCAGTATGCTGCTTTGTTGCTTCTGTACTCTGTGCTCTTTCATTCCAGTAAAACTCCTCAGAAACCATTAGAAACCAGTATTTGACCAATAAACAAAACAATTGACAAAACTTTGAACTATGAAATATTTTAAACTTTTGTGAGCTTCAGCGGGGCAATGCCATATAGGAGCTCCCTCACAAATACCCAGGGGTTAAATTGGGCTGGGGCTGTCCGGGGCTAAGCCCTGGCACATAGGACGATGCTCTGACGTCATCACCCTCACACATTTGTCATATATTTACAAAAAACGATATATATGTTAAGACTTTTCTCGTTCTTAATATAGACTATATTTAGGGTCGATATGTGTTGACTTTACTTTAAAATAGCAGATCTCTGTGACCGGATATAGTTTGGCTTAGACCCCGGCCCCACGAGTACGCATACGGTAAAACGCATACGCAAACGCAAAAAAGTCTTCCGTTCACACGCATTCGATTCATTAATGTGTCCGTTCACACTAGACCGCTGGAAATGCTGGAAACGCTGTAGTACATATGCCAGGCCTGTAAGTGGCGCAGCTGCC
>NW_011346111.1:0-2779 GCF_000735185.1 Notothenia coriiceps | reverse complement strand
GTTAAGAAGCCCTGAGACATAGTCTCGTAAAAAAACGGTGGGAGGGGTCCACTGGGGGGACCCTCAGGCTTAAGAGGTTAATAAACAAGAATACAGTTTGAAAGGGGAGTGATTTGTAAGATATCCATAAAGAAAAAAAAATCTGCTTACAGTTCTGTTTCATCTGGGTGTTGATAGATGTATCCATAGATCTCTTAATTTTGCTCTCAAAGTGCACCAGGTTGATGTTTTTAACTTCAACATTTAAAAAAAAATCTTCCCGTGGGAGCATGCCCCCGGACCCCCCAAGAGGAGGTTAGGTCCCCCACCACTCAAATCATGTTCACATGGATAGGAAACTAAATACATTTGCACACATCTTGTGTCCATATCTTTCTGTTTTGGTGGTCATACCACAACCGTGCACGTGCATGCATGCGCGAGTCATGGTAAAATCTCTGGATTAAGAGGTTGCTTTTTCTTTGCACAGCATGAAAGAAAGGCGAAATGAATGGGCTGTGATTTTAGTTTTTTTAAGCAGAGGTCAATAATTTGTACGGGCCTCTGGGGAAGTTGAAAACATGTAAATGGCCCTTGAGAGGAAAAAGGTTCCCCCCCTGCCCTAAACCATAGCCGCAAACCACTTTTTAAAACAGCAAAAAGCCTATCACATCAGACTCTATATATATAAATGAGAGACACTTGAACAGAAGGCATCTTTCTCCGCCTCCTGTGCAATTGAATCTCCATAGTCTAGCCAACTGAATCATTGTAAATGCAATGTGCAACATCAGCAAGTCATTTTACATGACCCCCTCCCCATGTTCTCTGTCTTTGATGTCTGCACTAGATGCATCTTATCATGAAATGACAGTTCACGTAACAATGATGTATCGTATCAATCTGTTTAACACATAGAGAATCACCTATTTTCTTAAAAGCTCATTAATGCAAACAGGCAGAAGATTGCTGTCGAGCACAGACGTCGCTCCGTGACCTCAAGCTCTGCCGGGCTCCAGAGCTCATAAATTAGACAAGAAATCTAATTTCCCTGTGGGGCTCTTAGGATCTGAGTGCTCCCAGACACACTGTTTCTCTTCAGGGGCGCTTGATTTCTATTCTTCTTGATGTAAATGGGCTGATAAGGGGACATTTGGAACTGGATTGTGGCCTAGTTGCTTGCTGAGTCACAGTGGACGAGAAGAAGTCTCTCTTTCTGTCACACTCACTGTGTTTCTCCTCTGCAGTGCACATGGCAGGCCTGTCTGTAGTCCACTCCTCAAAGCTACAGATACTGTTGATGTGAGTTTAATACAAGTGTTGATTTGTGTTGGGCCCAAAAACACCACACACAGCTCCACACGCACTTTGAAACAATGTTATCACAGAAAGCAGCCGGAGTGGGAATGAGCCTTGATAAGGAGTCATTTTCAGCATTCTCATATGTTACCGAGCTCCGCTGTTGAGTTCTTGTCTCCTTTTTGAATTGGATTTTTTGTTGTTCAGCTTTCCTTTTGATTCATTTTCACTATCTCTGACTCTCCGTTGCTCCCACTTCAATTCCTGTGTGTCACTTCCTCAATCCTTTGTGTTGCTTTTGTCCACCATGCTCTTTGTTCGGGTTGACATGCAGAGGTACTCTGGCATTTCCTGCTTAGTAGGATAGTGTTTGGGACAATGTCGAGACACTTTTCAATTTGAGAACATGTTGAGCAGTCTGACAGGTCTCAGTTTTATGAAAGGTTTGCTAGGGGTGTGCTTCTCTCTGTGTTTACGTACAAACGAGCCAATAGGATTCGTGTTGGTGACTCTTATCAAAGAGTCATCATCTGAAACCCGACTCCTGCCATCCGTTTGAAGATAATAAAATGATGTCATATATTATTTTGGTTGACGATTCATGCTCAACCTCACCCTCTCCGCCATTAAAGCATAATGAGTATCATTGTTCAACACCAGCTGCCATATACAGTGGGGCAAAAAAGTATTTAGTCAGCCACCAATTGTGCAAGTTCTCCCACTTAAAAAGATGAGAGGCCTGTAATTTTCATCCTAGGTATACCTCAACTATGAGAGGCAAAATGAGAAAAAAAATCCAGCAAATCACATTGTCTGATTTTTAAAGAATTTATTTGCAAATTATGGTGGAAAATAAGTATTTGGTCACCTACAAACATACAAGATTTCTGGCTCTCACAGACCTGTAACTTCTTCTTTAAGAGCCTCCTCTGTCCTCCACTTGTTAACTGTAATAATGGCACCTGTTTGAACTCGTTATCAGTATAAAAGACACCTGTCCACAACCTCAAACAGTCACACTCCAAACTCCACTATGGCCAAGACCAAAGAGCTGTCAAAGGACACCAGAAACAAAATTGTAGACCTGCACCAGGCTGGGAAGACTGAATCTGCAATAGGTAAGCAGCTTGGTGTGAAGAAATCAACTGTGGGAGCAATTATTAGAAAATGGAAGACATACAAGACCACTGATAATCTCCCTCGATCTGGGGCTCCACGCAAGATCTCACCCCGTGGGGTCAAAATGATCACAAGAACGGTGAGCAAAAATCCCAGAACCACACGGGGGGACCTAGTCAATGACCTGCAGAGAGCTGGGACCAAAGTAACAAAGGCTGCCATCAGTAACACACTACGCCGCCAGGGACTCAAATCCTGCAGTGCCAGACGTGTCCCCCTGCTTAAGCCAGTACATGTCCAGGCCCGTCTGAAGTTTGCTAGAGAGCATTTAGATGATCCAGAAGAGGATTGGGAGAATGTCATATGGTCAGATGAAACCAAA
>NW_011346110.1:0-2960 GCF_000735185.1 Notothenia coriiceps | reverse complement strand
CGAAATGTTTTGGAGACAATGGAAGACTGTGAATTGATCAAGAGATATAGGCTAAATCTTGAGGGTATCAAACTTGTTGTGTAATTAGTGCGGGATGCAATAACATCCCCGACTAACAGGAATAACCCGATTAGTCCGGAAATAAAATGTTTGGCAACACTACGATATTTAGCAACAGGGAAAATGCAACTTTGCAATGCCGACGATTTAGGAATATCGCAACCATCAGTCAGCTGTGCCATAAACCAAACCATCAACGCGCTCTCTAGACCACATATCATCCAACAGTTTATCCGGTTTCCTTTGGACAATCAACAACTACACAGGATCAAAGCCAACTTCATGGCAATGCAGGTATGCCCGGTGTGGTCGGTGCTATTGACGGGACGCACATAAAAATAATTGCGCCATCAAAAGATGAGGATGTGTTCGTCAATAGAAAGAAAGTACATCCCATCAACACGCAGATTGTTTTCATTCATCATGATAGGGGGACTTGAAAGGCGGTATGGGCTGTTATTGAAAGTGTTTAAGTGCTGGAAATATGCTCATTGGATAATAGTTTGCAGGGTGCTTTTAATTGCCTTCTTGATCTAATGCAATTTACGTATTTTTATTGTTTGCTCTCTCTCTTTAACGTGCATATACAACGTCATTATCGTGGTCTGCACAAACTTGTCATCATGCGTGTATTCTGCTAACTGCACTGTCCATAACTATTTGATAGGAATACATTTCTAGCCTAGGCTATTTCCTTGTTTTTCGGTGATTTAGTGGGCTCGTTTGTGGGATGTTGCGGATGAGTTTCACCGAGACCGCCTACTCTGAACAACCAATCACCGTACTGACCGCTTCTAAACTCATGCACGAGAATCGACGTCATCCATAGCAACGGCGCGTCACTCTTAGTTCACTCTTAGTGATTTATCCTTAGTATGAGTAGGTCTCAGCGGCTTTGTGAATAACTTTTAAGAAAAAACTCCTACGTAATTTTTTTTAGCGCGAGTTAGGAGCACTCCTAGCGGTAAGATAAAATGCTTTGTGAATACGGCCCCTGAACTCTGTAAAGAACATCCATTAACATTCATCTGTTTACATCTTGCACATTATTTATCTAATATATCATATTCCATTTACTTGTATATCGACTTCTTGCACTATTTATATTGTATTTGTATTAACTTGCACATCTCAACACTTTCTCTTGCTTTATCAGTTGTATTAGTTTTATGTCCTCTATATATTCATGTTGCTCTGTTGGAGGAGGACTTCAGGTTTTCATCTCCATATCTGCACTGAAGCTGCTACACGATGATAAAGCTTTGAATCTTGAATCTTGAAAATGTAATCTTTATTTGTTCCAGATTTGGTTTGAAGATAAAAAGTTAATTTATACAGCACCTTTCAACACAAGGCAATTCAAAGTGCTTTACAAAAACTGAGAGACATCACGAGCATTAAGGAATAGTGCAGCAGGAACACCTTAAAAAGACAGCCATTAATAAGCAAAGGAAATAAAATACACATAAAACAAGCTAATAAAATATATTGAAATTCAAAGCCTTTAATGTCATATAAACAAAGTTACTCAATGCGAGACCTCTGGATATAAAAGGTGAAGATTGTGTTGACGTCTATGAAAAAGGACACACCTTCACACTTACCTCAGATCATATTTTCCTGATGAGTGGATGGCCTTAATCTCGAGTTTAGAGATTAGAAATTATATATAACTTTACCCCTCGCTAGAATAATATGGTTCATTTCTGGTAGATTCACTTCATATGTTTTTAAGTGTCTAAACAGATTGCTGCAAGCCAAACAGCTAAGAACAACATTTATAAATGAAGCTATATCGTTCCGAATATGTCTTTTTTCTTTTATTCAATTTCTTTAAAACCATCTCCCGCCCCTCCAGGTTGACCACAGAGTTAAAAAATACTCTCTGCCCCTTAAGTGGCTTATTCCCTGCTTTTATTTTGAAATGCGACTTCCTCAGCTTCCGGGTGTTTCGGCCTCTCTGCAGCAGCTTCATTCAGCTCCATGCTCAGAACAGATAACATGAATGAAAACCATTTGGCAGACAGGCAGGAAATCCTCCATGTGTGACTTTAAGGACAATTCATTTAGCAAGAACAGCACAGTACAGATCTGTATTATCAGTATTTGTATTGCAGTGTTGTTGCTGCTGCTGTGTTTCTTTGGGGGGGTATTTAAAGGGTCCACAGCTGCTGGTGTCTGTAACATACCAGAGATGACAGACTCTATTATCTGTACAGTACATCTGAACACTGCACCAATCACACGAAACACCTTTATTAACAGATGATAACACCTTTCATCTCTGAATGTGGAATGATTCAGTGGACTGTGTAAACTTACGAGTGGTATTTGCTCGTTTGATTGTCAGCAGGTCAAAAAGTGAAAGAGGTCACAATGCGTTCCTATAAATACAGACTCGACCTTCTGCAGCCATCTTTCTCCACCCTCTGTCAAACCAAAGACATGCAGAGACACACATCTCAATCAATCAATCCATCAATCAATCAATCAATCAATCAATCAATGTTTATTTATATAGCCCAATATCACAAATGTTACATTTGTCTCAGTGGACTTCACAGTTTGTACAGAATATCAGTTTGACAATACGACACCCTCTGTCCTTAGACCCTCTGTCCTTAGACCCTCTGTCCTTAGACCCTCTGTCCTTACACCCTCTGTCCTTAGACCCTCAGACCTTAGACCCTCTGTCCTTAGACCCTCTGATCTTAGACCCTCTGTCCTCAGACCCTCTGTCCTTAGACCCTCACATCGTACAAGGAACAACTTCCAGAGAAAACCCACAGTTTAAAGGGGAACATGGGAGAAACCTCAGGGAGAGCAACAGAGGAGGGATCCCTCTCCCAGGACGGACAGACATGCAATAGATGCCGTGTGTAAATCGAAGAGATAATACA
>NW_011346109.1:0-4775 GCF_000735185.1 Notothenia coriiceps | reverse complement strand
TTCTAATATTTAGAGATAGGATATTTGAGTTTTCTTAAGCTGTATGCCATAATCAGCAATATTAAAATAATAAAAGGCTTGCAATATTTCAGTTGATTTGTAATGAATCCAGAATGTATGACATTTTTGTTTTTTTAATTGCATTACAGAAAATAAAGAACTTTATCACAATATTCTAATTTTCTGAGACAGTCCTGTATGGTCATCAATTAAATCAGACTTGAGTTCCACCTGGAGTAAATCCACAAGCTACCCTGCAGTATACAAAGTCATTCAAACTAGCTGCACCTTTACCAGCTTTGAGAACACTTTAAAGATCAATCATTATAAAACATATCATATATAGTATTCTGAAATGGACCAATCTGCATATGAGTACTTTACTTTTGGTACTTTGAGTATATTCTGATGCTAATACTTTCTTTTTTTTTTACTTTGAATGCAGGACTTTTATTTGTAACAGAGTTTTCCTACACATTGGTACTTCTACATTTACTGAAGTACAAGATCTGGGACTATCTGTGCATGTTGTCTCTATCATTTCCAGTCACGTTTTACTGTTAAAATCTCGTATAAAGACATGTAAAATGCATTGGCTTGCATAATATAAACGTGGATGCATTTGGCGTTTCTCACCTGGGTTGAACAGTGGTACATTTGAGGTCTCCTGGCAGTGTCCATTCTGCGCTAAAGGCTGCAGCTGAGTGAAGGGTGCTGCTGGAAACATCTCCATCAGAGAAATGGATATATTGCCGCCTGTCACACAGGAACCACACCACAAATAGCTTAAACACACCATAGGATTACTCAGAATCATTGTCACAAGGAATTTATCCTACAATCATTATTATACCTCATCTAATTTGGAACATAGTATTTTATATTCGGGACAAATGTATACTGATTGGCCATTGGGGGTCACTATAATCTCCCACAAGCTATTATCTCAAATCTACATAACTGAGGAAAGGTTCCTCAATCCTCATACTTCTTCTTTTATATATATATATGAACAGCCCTGTTATATTGTAGTTCACAAAAGCTTAGTGTGTCTCACTACTAAAGTTTGACTGTGCTCTCATGTATGTTTTAAGTGCAAACACTCACCTCCTGTAGTCTTGAAAGGTGGTTTCAAAAATGCCTTTTCCTTTTTCTCTGTAAAAAAGAACAAGTCAGATTTGACTCGGATATGTTCCAATGGTGTCACGTTGTTATGGTGGAAAAAGTATCAACTTGTTTATTCAGCAAAATGCAGATGTTTGCCTCCTAGTGCCAAGTTCTTTTTTACATTTAATTTCTCTACAAATAAAACTGTAAAATCCATCAAATGTGTGTGAGGAAAGATTAAGAAGCCACAGACATATACGACAGAAGAAATAGAATAACAAAAAAGGGGAAAGAAAAGGAACAAAGCTTTCATGATTAATAAAAAATACACCTTAAATAAAGGGCAGAAAAACTAACCAACAAGGAAAAAAGAAGAGACAAATATATATGCGAATCAAGAAATAATTTGACACCCTATATATGTACAAGCTGTTTAAAAAAAATCACTTAAAAAAAAAGGCTTGTTGGTAAGGCAAATAAATACTAAACAAAAAATAAGTATGTTTTGTCTGATATGATTTTCCACAAATGTTCACTTACCTTTACGACAGCCTCAATGCAAATCAGATGTTAATGAGTTTCATTTCAATAATTTCACTTCACAGTTCTTATCATTTCTCCCACTCTGAGCCCATTCACATCACTTTGTGTGAGTCTCATACTGGACTTTCAAACTAGTAGTGAAACCTGAAGATCTTTTGATTCTTGTTTTTCCTCTGTAAATTCCGGTATTGACACATCCATTCACTGGAAATAACATAAATGAAATACAAAAACAGCGTCCGTCAAAACATCGGCATTTACTGTGCGTAGGAGCCTGTCTCAGTATGAGCTAGTGCCTGTGAAGTTTGCGTCACATTATACCGAATAAGTCTGTCAGGCTGAACCTACAGGATGTGGTTTCCTCCTTGTCATCTTCACTGAGCGTGTTTAACATCATGTTATCACACAGCTAACCCTAACCCTAAACCCTTACTCAAAAATGATCAAACTTTTCTTTTTGTAAATTAACAGACCAAGTATTGTAAGTTTAATTTGACCATACTCAGATTAAAATGCATTGAGTGTAAAAAAGGAAGCAGTGGGCAGGGCATGTCTGAAGGATATTTGCAGTGACGTTCAACTGTACACTTAGCAGGTCTTTGTTGTGGCTCACATGCGATGTACTCAGAGTGAGTGGGCATGCCTGCACGTCACCTCTTCGGGAAGACTTTCAACCAGAACAATTAGAACAAAAACCACACACATTTGACATGTTGTACTGACCTGCTTTGTAACATTTTCGCTTTCCCCTCCAGCACACCAGACCAAACAGGATGAGCGCGGTCAACACGAGTCCTGACCACAGACCGGCAGGTAACATCCAGTGACAATCTGAGGGGATTTTAGTGCGACATAAATACGTTTCAACTTGTTCTAATTACTTAAGTTCTGGGAATTTAAGTGAGTGAAAACTCCCTTGATTCCTCATTATCAATGTTCTACGGTAATGTGATTAAAATAACTAAAAGGCCTTTCTAAAAATATTCCAAAAAAAACTTCACGATTAAAGAATACATTCCATTTCTATTTATTTCCGGTATTCGTCAATTATGGTACGACACAATTAACCCAAAGCTACCCTCATTAGAGACATCTTAACATTTCTCAACAGCGTGTCAACATTAAACTACAAAATGGAAAAGTTGTGAGTGTGAAGTAAACCTTTTTCTGCCACATCTGCCTTGGGAATTGTTGGGAAAATACTGAATGTTCATTCTATATCAGAGTAGCACATGACAACAGAGGCCCTACCTAGCTGTGTACGTAGCCGCATGTATGACTCATGACGCTCGTGAGACACTGTGTTGAAGTTACGATAGCTATGTTCCTAAGACTGGCATGATGACACAGTCACTCGACAGATAGACATATGACTGTCATGTGTATTGCTTACGCAGGCCTTAGCTAATCTGAACTAATCAGAAAGAATACTGCTTTGAACCGGTTTTCTTCCATCTTGTTGACTGTAACTCCCTCTCTTGTATATACGCATATCAAGGACTCTACTACCTCTTTTGTCCCATGCAACCTCGTGTGTGATGACTACTTCCATTCTTGCAAGGATAATAAAGGTCCTGATATTGAAGTTCAAGCCGGTGACGAGTGATGTTTTTGTAACAGGAATGATTACCATCAGCTTTACTTCCTCTCTCAAAAGCTTTGTAATATGATACACAGCACTAACTAACTGAAACTCAAGAATCTGAAGATATCATTCAGATTTGTAATGACGGCATTAATGCAAAAAATGTAGCCTTACGAGATATGAAGTCGCCACAGGTAGCATCAGTTTTTAGGGTTCCTAAGGTTTTATATTCCCTTCCCAAGTTCTCACATCTGAAAAATAACAAACACAAAAACATTTGAAAGACTTTTACATTAGGCTTAGCATCGTTGTTACAGACATACAAGTGATATAGAAGATGATTGTAGTATATGAGGGTCTTTTATTCTGCTTTTTTTTGTGGGAGGGGCTAAGGGAATGTTTTAAGTTTGTCCCAGTAACACTGACTGTTGGACGTATAACCAATAAAAGCGTTTTAAATCAAATGAGACCACTTGATAAGATCAGCAGAGATGTCTGCCCACAAAAACCCGTAGTGTAGGAGCCATGAAACGTGTTTATTAATCCTTTATGTTTTAATATAAGATATTTGTTTGATCACTATTGATTGGTTGGCTTGGGTCACATGGATATGGGCGGCACTCATTATAATCCTGTTCACCTGCGTGAGGTGTGTGTGTGTGGAAGAGAGGGTGACACAGGGCCGTTGTACTTTTTTGTTGACCGCAAGATTTATGATTGCTTTGATTATTATAACAATGTCTGTGTCTGATCACCGAGTTTTTTGTCATTAAACTACAATACGATGAATCAGAGCTTTTGATCTCAGCAAGTACTTTTTTAGCGTGTCATACAACATCAAACAGGCCCGGCCTCAGCGACTGGCTTTGTTTCCTGCTGTCGCTATACGTAGTTTTGGCCGTATCTTGTCGGATGAATGATGCAGATTACTGTTCATACATCAACATCCTCCTTCAGCTTTCATAATAACAACGATAAAGGCTGCCATGGAGACGCCGTCTGACCTGGTGTGGGGGAGACAGGCGGAGAAATCTGACTTGTTGCTGTACGTCTCGTCTTCACACGGAGCACAGATTGTGTCGTTTGTGTGAGTAGCTGAAAGAGAAATAGTGTTTTTTTTAATCAGTTGCTCATTTGTACTGTGTTTGAACGTGAGGAAATGTTTAACATTAAAAGCCTACCTTGAACTGTGACCCCTGAACCCAGAGCACAGCGGGTGGCTGGCCTGCAGTGTTCACACTTCTCCTCTGTACAGTAGAAACCGCTCAAACACCCACACACTGCATCATCTTTAGTGGTGCACTCCTTCACTCTCATGTGGTTGTTCACTGAAAGGGTCAAAAGAGAGATTCAGGCCCAGTTCCAATCCGGCCCCTACACCCTCTCCCTAGCTGCGAAGGACATCTGGAGCAATTGACTGGAAATGATGAAGATGCAGGAGAACTGGATCTTAACCCTTGTGTGGTGTTCGGGGCAAATTGACCCGATTTCCATTTTCAATGAATAAAAAAAAATATAAGGATATTTTCGTTCAACCTGA
>NW_011346108.1:0-17940 GCF_000735185.1 Notothenia coriiceps | reverse complement strand
AAAATCTGACTTTTTCTAAAAAATCTCAAAATTCTGGCTTTTTCTAAAAAATCTCAAAATTCTGACTTTTTCTAAAAAAATCTGACTTTTTAAAAAAAATCTCAAAAATCTGACTTTTTTTCAAAAATCTCAAAAATCTGACTTTTTCTACAAAAATCTCAAAAATCTGACTTTTTCTCAAAATGTTATATTTTTCTGAATACTTAATAATCCCTTGTCCCCGTCTTGAGCTTGAACCTCAGGATCCATGTATCTGTGATCCAGAATGGAAGTAGTCATCACATACAGAGCATCAACTAGTTCCTGAACAGTGTCCTTCACATGCTGATATCCAAGAGAGGGAGTTCCACAGTCACAAGATGGAGGAATAGAAAGCAGTATTCAATGTTTACTTCAGATTAGCTCCACGTCAGAAATGATCATGCTTGTCATATGTCTCTCTCCATAGAGGCTGAATCATCATGTTAATCACATAGCTATCATATGCCTCAAACAGTCCTGATGCTCTTCTAGGTAATCACACATCCTGTCATGTTCACAGCTACAGTTGATACCTTTGTTATCATGTTACTCTCATGTTAGAAGAGGACATTCAGGATTTTCACAACAGAAGCTTTTTACTTTGTTATATTTATGGGTTTAAACAGATATTTACCTGCAGCTGTTTCATCAATCTGTTAATGTTCCTGCTCCTCGAGAGTTAACGTGTTACTAAGAGTCAGAAAGAACCTTTCAGCTTCACAGAATACAGCTTGCTTCTGTTCCTGAAGCTTTAGGTACCACGGAGGAAATACCTGCAACGCTAGATATAGACATATCAAACCTAACTTCTACTTTTACTCAGGTACCAGATCTCAGTACTCCTACTTTTACTCAAGTACTTCTCCCTAACCTTGATAACAGTATCAGAGACTGATCTGGGACCAGAACCAGCTTCACTAGTCCCGCCCCCAGCTGTCACTCACAGCTGCTTAGAGATGTACACACATCCTTTACTCAAGTAGAAGTACAGATACTCGTGTTTAAAAACACTCTGGTGAAAGTAGAAGTACTGACTAAACTTCTTTACTCAAGTATAGAAAGTACAGGTATTTGTGTTCGAAATGTAAGAAGTCAAAGTAAAAAGTGGTCAGAAAAATAAGTAGTGGAGTAAAGTACTGATACCAGAAACATGTACTTAAGTACAGTAACAAAGTACTTGTACTCCTCTACCTCCCTCCTCTGCAGCCGCAGCAGGGAGCCTCTGACAGCAGAACCGGAGCCTCTGGACTCACCTGAGCTCGGTCCTCTGAAGGTAAACACACCGGGACATGTGCACTTGCAGCGGGATCCGCGCGCTTCCGTCTGCCGTCTTCTCCTCTAACGTCATGTGATCGTCCCAGCCAATGAGAGCTCAGAACACCGGTCACGTGGATTTGGCTCTGCTTCCGGGTCGGCAGGAGGAGAGACGGCGGGACAGACAGAGAAAAAAGATAATAATAATGACAATAAATACTCATAAATCTCAACATTAACAACAATGATCGATTACTGAGTGAAGCCGCCTGTCTGTCGCTCGCCTGTCTGTCACTCGCCTGTCTGTCGCTCACCTGTCTGTCGCTCACCTGGGTGACGTCATGTCCAAACAGAAGAGTTCTGCCAAAGCTCTGATCATCACAGACGGTGAGTTAGTGAACCAGCTACAAGTACACGATCATTCTGAGTACTTTCACTTTTACTAAAGTACACGATCTGAGTACTTCTACTTTTACTGAAGTATAAGATCTGAGTACTGAGTACCCCCCCCCCCGCTGAGTACTTCTCCACTTACTGAAGTCAAAGTAGAAGTACTCAGGTCTAACAGCTGTTCTCAGTGTGATGTGGGATATCCTCAGGAGAGTCTGACCAATGATCCATCTCTCTGCAGACGAGCAGGAGGACCTGAACCCGTTCTCCTTCAGAGAGTTCCTGCGCTGGAAGAGCTTGGAACCAGAACCAGATGTGGACCTGGAACCAGAACCAGACCTGTACGCGGACCCCGACCTGGACCAGACTCACAGACAGGTACTACAGCTATTCTTACTTTTTCTAAAATTATGACTTTTTAACAAAATTATGACTTTTTAGCAACAATGTTTACCTTTTTTGCAAAATGTCCTGATTCTAATTTGTTTCATAAATCTCATGACATTCTTACACAATTATTATTTATTTATTTATTTGTATTCTGACTTTTTCTCAAAATCTTAAAATTCTGACTTAGTCTCAGAATCTTCAGCTTCCTCAGAACCAGCCGGTAGGAGCCGTGTGATTATCTAAACCAGCGGTTCAAAATGTAAGAAGCATAGAAACAGTTAGCGACACTAAAACTGCAATATAATGTTTGTGTAGCATAATACATTATGACATATATTTTAGATGTCTCCAGTACCGATAAAAAGACCGATAATGTTGGAGCTTAACGGTACCACGGTCTTTAATAATTCAGCCCCGGGGCCCGTTTAATACCGGGGCTCGGTACTCATCCTTACCAGCGACTAATGAAGCTTAGATGCTTGGCTTCCACCAGACTTCAGTTCCACCATGCATGCAAAGTAAAGCAGGCAGTATCAGTGTCAGTGAAAGGATAAAGTCCCTGCTTGGGTGATTTCCCATTTTCTTGTTTTGCCAAACCAAATTGGGCCTCATTCCAATTCAAGCCAGAGTCAGGCCAGGAGTACAGTCAGATCAAAAGCCTCTCTGTCTTTAAGTGTGCAAGGCATTAAAGTGCAGGTCATGTCGCTGTAATCTAGCTAATGAATAGACAGACTCACCAGTTTTTGATAATAAATGAACTGGTCCATCTAGGTTAAAGCATGTAAGAAAATATTTTAAAATATGTTAATACAGCACGAGATTCACACATGTGCTTATTCTTATCCTATGGTTTGCATGCCATTCAAGGTTAGATTCAGTAAATGGTTTTAAGTACACATCATTTACTTTTTTAATGGCTGCCCTTTTCACCCAAAGCAAAACATGCCTCCCACTGATAAATTATCAACTGAACCAACTGTACTTAATGTATTTTTCTTACCTTGCGGTTGCCTTAAATTCCCCTAATTCATACATAATACTCTTGTCTCATTACAGGTAAATCCTTTCAAAATCAGCCTTGCACAATACCCAGTCGGTTGCTCTATATTAGAGCTGACTCAAAACAGCAGCTTGCATGTATACCTTTATTACAAGAGCAGCCAATGTTTACCATATTTCAACACAATGTCAAAATAGCCCTGCCTATTGAACTATGAGGGTACACAACCCAATTTAACATCTTAAAGCTACACTCAGCTCACAATAGAGACTGGATCCTGATGTTGGAATTACGACCAAATGTGACTATCACACTGACATAGCCGTCTCTTTACCTCCAGCCAGAAATTCAATCCCATTACACAAAGCTCCTCAACCGTCTCTATTACCAAAGTAGCATAGTAAAGCAACTAGAGCAGCCTCAGCTGTCCCCCACAGTGCTGGAAGGTGAGCGCTAATAGGAGAAGCAGTGTTGCCAGACAGGCCCTGGAGATCAAAAAACAATTGGTTGATTATTACCAAACCAAGTACATGTGTCACTTTGATAACCAGAAACTCACGGAGATCCATTTCCATGTTTCTGACAGTCATGGGTGGTATTTAGGGTATCGTTTTCATCCATGCAGCAGACAAATTAAGCTAAGAACTAGACAGCCATCAGTTTTAACACTGCACTTTCATATTAAATGGAACACAAGGCCATCACTCAGTCTTTTGCTTGAATGTGGCCCCCTTGTTTGTGATTGAAAGAAACTCAACAGACAAAAAAAGACAACCCAAAGCACCAAAACACCTGTCTTGGCACATTCTATCATCTACATTGTTGTTTCTCTGTGTAGAGCTTTCACCTTTGACCAAACACTGTGTGAATGAAATAAAAGCAGGCCGTGCCATGATGTAAATCCTCTCCCTGTAAAGATGTATACAGTGATACCATCTGGCTTCCTCCTGCAATAAATCTCCAGGCAGAGGCAGCAACAGTACCAGACACTAACCGCTTCATCACTGACATTGATGCATTATGGACTGCATTAATCACAGTGGGGGGATGCATGTGGGGACACAGGATCAGTATGAGAGCATGCTTGAATGACAGTGTGCATCACTGTATGTGCTTTAAATCTGTATGCATTGTTGTAGCATGACAACATACATCAAGGTGTTGCTATATGAATAGACAGATAGGTAAAAATGCTTAATATAATCCTGTATAAACTGAGATAAGGTCGTTTTTTCACCCTCGCTCTCAAACTTCTACCTTAAAAAGGGGAAGTCTATACGGAATAAGAATATACCTCAATAAATGAAACTTACCTCCCCAACTCGTCTCCAATAACGTAAAATTCCTCGACATTTTCTTGGTTGAAAACAGTCATGTTGTCCAGGCACTTCCTCCCTTTTCCACCGACCGCAGGCATGTCCTCGGAAAAACGGCACCCCGGCTCTTCACAGCGGCACCATCCAGCAGCCTCCGGTCTGGGCAGGGTTACAGCCAAACAACCCTCCTCATGTTAGAGCTTCCGAAGCAAGTGGGAAACACATCAACAGAGGGGGGGTAAACCATTAAACGTCGACTATGAACTGGAAGAAGGTGTGCAAACAAAAGGAGACCTAACTGACGGACTAATGAACCTGCACCTTCGGGGCGACGTCACGACTCCTGGAGCTGCTCTCCCCGTCCCTACTATCTCTATTATTTCACCCGTTTCAATTAATGAACTAAATAACAGCTGCTTAAGATAATAGTAACAATAATTAAGTCACCACTAATAAGGAAGGCGAATAAACTAACCCCCCCCCCATGTGGAAGCTTGGTGTAGCCATGGGAAACACGCTAGCCTCCTCCTTTCAGCCCAGCAAGGGGAAAAAAATGACTGCTGAGTAAAGTCATATCTTCTTTAAATAAGGACCTGAGACAGGTGTTTAACCCAGTTTAAGTTCGTACTAAAAAAGCCACACCCCCCCAGAAACCCAAACTAAAAGCCGAACACATGAGCTTTTCTTATTTACAACAATGACTCGCCGCCCCTGTGAATATGACATATTTTGAATCGTGAACATTATCGTTAGCTTGTTTATACCGAGCGCTACTGACTCTTTCTTGATGCCGACTACTGACTCTAATTGTAGCAATGCACTGCGGAGTATCTTACCGTTTAACGGTGCTCGTCCCTCCTGCCACACGTAGCCGAGATTTCATGCGTTTTGTGGGAGCCTCTGACCCCGGTTTGGCTCACGGGAGACAAAAATGTTGGCTTGAACGGGAGAAATCAACGTTAACAATGTGAGGCAGTCAGTCTGGTCCCAGTGCTGCATTCAAAGTCTATGGGAAATTGTGGTGATGTACGTTAGAGCGACTCAATTATATTGATTCTATTCTATCCCATGCTAAATTGATATGCTAGATGACGCTAACACAAACAATCACACATTTAAACATATGTTATACATACTGTAAGAAATAAAGGTTGTCATGCCTCTCAACATATTGAAGCAAAAGGTGTTTTTCAACGAGACTCCTGCAATTACTTTTTTTTTTTACATGCCTTGAATGCAGCATTCAGTTAATAGTGCTTCTTCTGTCGCAGGAGGGCAGTAGAGCTTTCACTTTTATTTTAATCCCAGTTTAGCAGATCATTTGTTTGCAGTTTATTTATTTAATACTTATTATAGTTTGACAAAGGGCATTGGCAGAAATGATTCAAGTGTATTGAACCCACATGGTTGACCAAATTTGAACACAGCTAATTAAATAACAGTTTCAACCCCATCACCTACAGTCTAAGAATGAAACATTTGCTAAACATGTAAAAAGAATACTAAAAAAGGATGCAGGAACACATTTCAATGTCTGCCTCTCACACAACTATAATCATAAAGAAGACATTTTTAAGGTTTTCTGTTATAAATATTTTTTCTAAGTATTTATTTGTCTATGAAATACCCATCCGACACAAGCCATTTGCCAGGAGAATACCTTGACATTTGTTGCTTTGTTGAACTTTTGTCTTCCCCATAGAAGACCAGCTTTAAATGAGCCAGGTTTTTTACTTCTTAAAATAAACTGTATGATAGTTACAGGTGAAAAATATCCTCTTCATCCCAGATAATCTCAGGGTGTGAGTATCTATCCGTGTTATCTATCAGGCCATTGTCTGAGCTGCTAAACCCCCATCAGGGCTGCGGGGGGGGGGGTGGAGCCTAACCTATTATGCCCTGGGAAAGAGACAGGTTACACCCTGGTGAACCTACTGAGAAAAAAACCTTATAAATTAGAGCAGGGGACCCTCGCCGACCTTTCCTTCTCCAAGACTCATTATGACTAAGATTTGTATTGTACATGTTCAGTCAAGGTGAAGCGTAAAACGGTGTAACCATCATATGTGATTTGATCACTCCCCTTCAGATGGCACACTGTAAAGTCATGAGATCCAGAGCGGCAGCTGTTGTTATTATTACCATAACTGATTAATCTGTCAATTGATCATTTGGAGTTTTAGCAGTTGGGTGAGGCACAATTGTACTTTTGTATAATTTTGCATAGCACAATAATCTGATTCTGATTGATATTTTATAAATTCATACTGTGTTTTCTTTGTAAACTCTCAATCTCAAAAGTAACAGTGCAGTAAAAAAAATGAAACATTTCCTTCTAAAATGCAATAAAGTAAAAGTCTAAAGCTGAAGTAAAGCACTTTAATTCGTTCTTAATTTATTAGTTTTCCATTTAACTTTTGGAGGCTGATGATTATGGTTTTTACAAATGAATACTCTAGGTTTCCTGATGCCCTTGATGTATTCACATTGTGTTTCTTTGTACCTGGGTCCATGTACCTAAATAAATTGAGTTAATCCTCACATATGAGAAGCCGGAAACATCACATGTTTAGCTTTCATTCTTTTTTGTATTAACTAACTTTGACCGTTAATAAGCTATATAATTTGTTAAGACACATAGATAAGATACTTTCAGATATACAATCGTAAATGAGAGCGTTTTGCCTTGAAAGTACAGGTGAAGTGTTTAAATGTGTGTGTAGTGTGGAGGCTGAACACACTCAGCTCTGAAGGGGCTGTGCTGTTGAGATTCACACAGAGCTTTTAGAGTGGGAGTCATTTTCCTTCCCCTTAGGTGGAGCAGCTGATCCACATTATTGTGCACTTGGTAAAAAAAAGCCACAAAACTGACACTGGATGATTCCTCCCATCACAGATTTGCTTGCACCATAACGCAGGTGTTAGCAGCATGAGGATGGATGTCATCATGTTCCAAAATTCATGGTCCCCAGAGGATAATTTCTACTGACATTGTCATCCCCTGGCATTCCCACTAGCGCCATGAGCAAGTATAAGTGTCCCCTCATTCTGTTACATTTCTTCACTGTTAGTAGATGGGTTTTGTGCACAACACATTCATGTTCTTCTTAGGATGAATTGCAATTGCTTTGGGGAGCCTCCGATGTTTCATGAAGCGCTATCATTAGATCAATTTCAAAGATTTAAAAGATAAAGACGACCCATTGCTATGCTTTGTATATTTGATATACCAGCAGGTATCGCAGAGGGTCAAAATAAAGAAAATAATATATATATATATATACATATATATATAAAGTATAATAATTCAACTTTATATAGAAAATATTGTTTTAATATACCCAATTTAAAATCTCTGTTACAACCCGGCTCCTGGGTTGCAACAAAAAACAGGGAGGCGAGACGAAGGGTAATAAAATAACAATTTTTTATTCTCAACAACCAAAGTAGTGAAGAGAACCAGCAACAAGTCCCTGAAGCTGGCCCGGAGTGAGTGCCCAAAGGAGTGAGAGCGACGTAACGGCTGGGCTCCTCCTATATCCTTTTCCTTTCCAGGTGTAGCTCATCAGGCAGGTATCCTCCCACAGGTGCGTGCGGCTCATCAGCACATGAACCTGTGAACACCCACAAAGCACACCCACAACCAGACGGCACCCCACGTGGTGTGGAGGGGTCGTCACATCTAACAACATGAAGCTTTACACCTTTGAGCCAACTTTATTTTATTGTTTTTTCATCTCATACACGATGCCCATTTTCAAAATCATAAATACTGTTACGGCTTTATGTGTTCCCTGTTCCGTTTTCCCTATTCCTCTTTCCTGGTGTGCTGCGTTGGTGCTACGAGGTTCAGATGAGAGAGACCTGGAGAAAGAGGAGGTCAAGAGGACTGCTGTGATTCTGCCTCTGTCCAGGATGGATATTTGTACACTATGTTTGATTGTAATAAATGCTATGGATTTTATTTATTTGAAGGTGTCTTCTGTGTTCTATTTGGGTCAGTTGTGTGATTTTGTAAGCCCCATAGAGCCATTTTAAGGGTAGGGCATTAGAAATGCGGAGTCGTCTGAGATTGAATGTCCATGAGGTGAGGTAAATGTGTAGGTATTTGTCTGTATCTAGTGGCCGTTGTTTGCTTTGTAGAGATTTGGATTGAGTTAATGTGTGGTTATTGCTCTTTGTTTAGCATTTGATTGTTTCACTAGCTAGCAATTTCAGTTTGAGCACCCTGACTAGTCACCATGCAGGTTGGAAGATCTTGCCACTTTTTTGTTTTGCCTTTCTTATTTTTGGTGGTAATCTTGCGTGGGGGTACGCTTTAGTGTATTGAGGCTATATCTAGGTCCTTGAGTTCAGCATTAAAGTCACCTCGAGCTCGGCAAGCCACTGAAGGCTAGGTTAAGTTAGTCATCTCCACCAGCAGCTCAGGGTTGGGGTGCCTCACTAGTGCTTGTATTCACAGTTTTTAAACAGCAACTTGTGTGTTGTGGTTGTTGCAGTCCACTTTTTGGTGGTCACATGGGTGTTGTGGCTGCCATGTATTTAATTGTAGCAAATTAGTAGTTGCTCATGCCTGGTTCGTCAAGTGAGCTTGTGTTGCTGGTTTCCTGCATCCATCAGTAACTTGTGTGTGTGGTTGGAAGATCACATGGTGACCATTTTTGTGTTGTGGTAGTGGCAGTTCACTTTTTTTGTATTATAGTGTGTTGCTATTAGTGAATGGCAGCAACTTTGTACTTGGTCTACTTGTGGTGATCCTTTTGGTTTGTGGCTGTTGCACTCCACACTGTGTTGGACATGTGTGTTACGGTTTGTGTCGGTAAACGCAGTAACTTGGTTGGCTTTGTAGTTTGTTGTTTGTTACCTCATGGTGGTAGTCATTTTGTTTCATTGATTTGGCTACTTGTGTGGTTGCTGCTTATTCTATGTGGCAGCATCTTAGTTAGTAAATCTTGTTGTTCCACATTTGACCCAGGTTGACACTTTTTGTCAGTAGTCCTAAATAGTTATCTGATCTAATGCACATTTGTTTTCATATTGATATATTACGCCTAGTGTGCTTATGTGTGTTTGGCTGCCTTACATACAGCCTTAAACAGTCAGTGAAATTATACATACATGTTAACGAATAGAATAGTAAGATGTTATTTTTCTATTTATTCATTGTTTTAAGAGTGGGGGTATTACGGCTGTATGTTTTCCTTTTTCTCTGTAGTTCGTCAGGTGTGCTGCGCTGCTGCAGCATAGTTCAGTTGAGGTGCACCTGGAGAAGGAAGAGGTTAAAAGCTCCAGTTCAGCAGCAGAAGAGAGGCCTCTGGCAGGGGGGAGGGCTGTGAATCTGCCTCTGTCCAGGATGGATATTTGTACACTATGTTTGATTATAATAAATTCTATGGATTTGATTATTTGTGTTAGGGAGGCTGTGGCTCAGTGGATGGTGTGCTGGACTTCGAATCAAGTTCGAGTCCCACTGCAGTCAGCATGTTGTTGTGTCCCTGGGCAAGACACTTCACCCCAAATTGCTCCTGTGGGGATTATCCACAGTACTGAATGTGTAAGTCGCTTTGGATAAAAGCGTCTAACAAATGACATGTATATAACAATAGAAGTAATGTTGTATGTGGGTCAGTGGTGGAATTTTGTTAGCCCCATAGGGCCATTTTAAGTGTGGGGTGTAACAAATACTCTTCACCAGACCACCAGCAAGACAACAGTTCAGTGTTATATATTACATACTGCATATATTACTGCCTGTGTCCCTCAATATAAGAGTAAAGTGTTGTTTTTTCTTTCTTTAATGAAGCTCCACAGTTGTTGTGTTCCAGCAAGACAATACTCATTCAATGTTACACAATAGTAATTGGAAAAATGATGGAGGCTTTGGCTGAGGTATTATACTGATGTGGTTTCAAGGGTTATTACACCATCTGCTGATGACAGCCATCTGACAGCAGTCAGATGGCTCAGTATCTTTTTATAGTTTTATTAGACAAAGAATTTGATAAAAACTCAATTATATTTTATGTTTACTTTCATTTCAAATGTTCTTTAATTTGACTGACATTCATTTATCTAATAACTATAAGTAATACCTCTACCTTCTCTTTTCATTTTGGTTGCTGTTTCTGAACATGTGGATGGATTATAAAAAGATTGGGCTCTGGGCAGTCTCTTATAATTTAAAAGAAATATGTTGTATGCACATTTGCCGGTCAACCAGTACTTTAAAGTTCACTCGAAATTCTATTGGACTTATGCTGGAGATGAACTTATACTTGGATTCATGGATGAATTATTGAACCGCCTTTCCAGACCCAGTGGCCCAAAGTATCAGTGGAGAGCTGTGAAAACACTGAATTGGCCATAAACCATTATTTAAGTTGTATAAAAAAAAAAATATCTACCTCTAAGTTTCTAGAAAAATGCACTGCATTTAAGACAAAAGCGCTTAATGTCTCAAAAAAGAAATGTAAATTACACATATTTTTCTTAAAGGAAAAAAGGTTTGAGAGCACATACAAAACATCTTGATCTTTTAGATCTTTTTATTACAGTAAAAACATTTTACAAAATGATTATGAGGAAAAGCAGAGCTAAAGGATATTTTCATGTTTGGTGAATAATTGTAAAAAATCATGTTACAGCTTCAGTCTTCAGGGCTAAATATATCTGATAGTAATATACTGATGCATATCTTACGTTTTTTATTACGGCTACAATTTATTTTGGAAAGTACCACAGAAACATTGTAAAAAGACATTAGCAGACCTGCAATTTGGGCAAGATATAAAGCCGTCACCATCTTTTCTTAAGCTATTATTTCCACTTTAAACACAAACTGGATTCTCTACCATACCTTTCGTCACTGAAAACATTCAACATCGATAAACAAACAACAAAATTAGCTTGATTTAAAAAATAATAAACATTTTGTCAAAGATACAATTGCAGGAAACCGCTTACAAACATGGATTGAATGTTTTATTCTGCAGCTTCAGCATATTTGCATGATGAACACTTTGCAGTAATAAAAACTGAGTTGTCAGTGGTGCAAATCAGCTTCACCACACTGACCTCCAGCATCAGACTCTTTAAACTAGACTACAACACACAAAGCCTTAATAAATCATATTCTTTGGTTTAACTTTTAGTGTGCTGATATTTAATTCGACTGATTGAATCGCATGTGGTTACAGATACACACACTACCGTTTATGACGTTAAGGCATCCACCATCCTTCTTAAAGGGGGCCTATTATTCTCAATGTCAGGTTCATAATTGTATTTTGTTCTTCTACTGTGACATGTCTACATACTTTAATGCTCAAAAGGCTCTTTATTTTTCTCATACTGCCTGTGCTGCAGCACCTCTTTTCACCCTCTGTCTGAAACCAGAGCCCAGTCTGCTCTGATTGGTTAGCTGGCTGGCTCTGTTGTGATTGGTCAACTTAGCTTAGAGATGTCCCACCCCTTAGCCTATCCGCCTACAATGGTGTTGGAGCGGCTTAACCAATAGAAGTGTTACATAGTGACGTCACTATGTTACAGAAGTCAACAAAGGAGTCCAATGGAGGTGTTTCAGGCAGGGGGGGAGTGTTGGAGAGAAACTCCCTCTGGAGGTAACTTTGGAATTTTAGCCTTTGCAGACCATTTACATGCACACAAACACATATAACAGACTACAGGAAAGGGATAACAGGGCCAGTCTAATGGTTTAAATTTAACTGTAGTTGAAAAGATGATGAGCGATTAAAAACAGTAATTGCATATCCATGGAAAAATAAAGATATGGTCAGATATTATGTGTACAATTACACAAAAAAAAATCAGTTTGGAAACCTTCAAACACTAAAATAATTGCTTGAAGATTGATCCCACAGAGGGGACAAGCTACCAGACTGTATACAATATGTTTGCTTCACATAAAAACATTACTAGTTCTTGACTGGGTTGCATAAAACCTCATCATCTTCCATCAAATATTCTTGTCAGCGCTGTTTCTGCATTGCAATATACAGGAATTATATTTTCATTAAGCTGAAGAGAAAAAGATCGAGGAAAGTAATTAGAAATACTGCTTACTACCAAGTTGATTGCCACATACACTGCAGCAAGCTAGTTCGCTAGTAAAATAATGACTTATTATGATATGATGGAGTATCTCATAAACAGCTTTTTAATGGAATGTCAAATCAAAATGGCTTATACGTCACTTTTAAAGGGACCTGCAGTTTGTAGGATTTAGCGGTATCAAGCATTGCAGCCAACTGAATGTAGGTGTGCTTATCCTAAGATCAAATACACACAACCAATTGTCCAAAGAGGATTTACATTAATGAAATTAATATTATACATATTTATTTCTGCTAAAAGATCCTAATAAATATGACACACTGGCCCTTTAACACATGCGTTTGGCTCTGAATGCAGAATGCTAAGACTGCACCGAAGATGCTGAACTAGTGGAAAACCTTGAGGTATCGATTGAAATATCACCAATATAACTTTGTGTACAGAACGATAAACCTCTTAAATGCAGCCAGAGAAGGTTGATTGAAGTAAACAATTATAAACCAGCAGATTTTCTTAACTTTTGCCGTCACTGAGCATATGAACTTTGTCTACGAAACATTCATGATCGTTCAAACATTCAGTTATCTCCCACTGCCAAAGTGCAAAAATCTTTAAAGAGAAAACAATCAAATGCTTTAAAAAAGACACCAAAAATAAAAAATAATTGTATACAAAAATGGCTTTGCTGGTTGTTTCCTCTGCACAAAGCCCTGCTGTGCATCTAGACTCCCGAGGTAAAGGAAATCCGGGAAATCTGTAAACATGATGACACTTTGTCCTTTTCTTGAAGCCAAAAAGTTTCCCCTGGTTTCTGTGGTTGTTCCTATCTGTGAGTGAATCACCCTGTAGCTGTTTCCATTGTCCTCTCATGTGATGGCTATGCATGAGGCATGTTGAACATGAACACTCATGATCTAAAGAAAGGGATCCATCGGCACACTTTGCTGTAGTTCCCTTTGATAAAAGTGTTACAAAATAAAATGCACGGTCATTTCAAAACCTTGCTTTGGTCGACCGTGCAGATAATATGACTTTTTCCGGAAAGCCCAAGCAAGTTCTTCATTGAACAAATGGAAGCTTTTAAAACACCAGTTGCTGTCCAAGTGACATCATACCTCCTCCCAGATCTTAAAGTGAACCCTCTCTCTGTCAGAGGGAAGGGTCAGTGATAGTTCTGTACATCTGCAGCGACGTAACTTCCACATCCGAGACCTTGGCGTTCTGCGGTCGTCCCGTCGGGCTGTATCCCGCCGATCGGCCCATGGGACTGAAGCCTGTGGTGGTGCGGCCTGCGTTGGTCAAACCTGAGGATCGGGACAAAGCGGGGCGCCGCAAGAAGCGCCCCGAGGTCACCAGGTCCCCATAGCCCTGCGCGTGGGAGAAGGCGTAGCCTGAGCGGCGGGAGCTGGTGCGCCGGATTCGGGTGCGTCGAGGCGGGGGGGCGGGTGAGGCTTTGGCCTGTCTCACCTTAAACATTATCTGAGAGTTTGGGGCAGATTGTTAAAAGGCTGGCTCACTTATCCAAAACATGTGCTTACTTATTTCGAGATTAATTTGGGGAAATGATGAGTCTTCAAGGACCAAGATGTTTGATGTGGCTATAATCACTATGTTGCGCTAGATATTTTTATAGCAGTTAGAACATTTTACATACTGGTTTTGATGAGAAGCAGAGCTAAATAAGTTTGTTATGTTTGAGAAATATCCCTCATCTTACAGCTGTTGGCTAAATAATTATGATTGTAACGCATCTTGTTAACTTAAATACTATGGATCCTGCACATGATTCTGTATACTTTGCACATTTATGTTCAAGGCAATTTCTTTTTAAATCTGCACAGCTCCCAATTTTAATTTCGATTGCTGCACATATTTTATTTTTCAAGTATTTTGTCATGATTTACTAGCTTTGTAATTTTAAAATCGTTTTTAAGATCGTTTCTATAAAAGTTCTGGCTACTTTTTCATTCTCTCCCCCTCTGTGTGTGTGTGTGTGTGTGTGTGTGTGTGTGTGTGTGTGTGTGTGTGTGTGTGTGTGTGTGTGTGTGTGTGTGTGCGCGCGCGTGTTTGTGTGTGTGTGTGTGTGTGTGTGTGTGAATGATAATGATGATAGCCTCCAGCAAACCTCCAGAGGATTTCTTCAAAAATATGAAAGGAAGGTAACCTAAAATCAATTTATATTAAAAAAAAAACTTGCAGAATTTAACTCTTAGCATGCCTGGAGGGTTAAGTGTAGCTTCATGTGTACCTTGTCGTTGATGGTGGGGCAGAGCTGAATAAACAGGAAGCGGTATGTGACCACAGGAAGGACACACAGGATGGAGGTGAGGAGGATCGTCAGCCAAATGTTGGGCTGGTTCAAAGAGTTACGGGCTGTTCCTGGATAAACAAACGCACATAATAAGATTTGTAAATGTTTCTATGTTTTCCAAATGTCAGTTTAAAAAAAAAATGCACTTATAACCTTTACTTTCTGGATAGAAGTAACATTAAACGAGGGAAAAAATACAAATTTTAACGGTTCAACAGACAAGATTAACAATAAAACATTTAATTCCTGAGATATAATATCATGTTCTATTGTTGAAGAGCAACTTCCACAAACAAACATCACTCGGGTTGGAAATTGTTTGAAATGTTAACTGCCAAATTTCGTGTCAAGATTGAAAGGATACTTTTTAAACATATGACAACGATGCAAGTAATGTTTTGCTCAAAAAAAGGAAAAACTGACCTTGGTGACCTTTTTGACACAACGGTGCTGAGAATTTGATTATTTAAAAAAATAAACTTTATTTTGGATAATCACACATCAGTAATCAGAGCCAGTTTTGGTAGTTGGTTTTGTTGTAACAAAACATTTTGAATGTGCAAACAAACCAAACACTATTCTGACACTGTGTTTGCAAGTATAATCAAACTCATTTGAATGATACTGGCAACTTTTCTCTGTCAGAGGCTTATAAAATACAAGCAAAGCATTACTCGCTAATCAAGACGAATGTTGGAAACGTACATAAGACTTTCTTTGAATTCAATTATCTTGTAAGTTAATGAATTGCCCACTCACCGATAAAAGGGAAGGCTGACGGAGACATGAGGAACATGCCGTTACTGTACATGGTGAACGTGACAGCAAAGTACATGACCAGACTGCCCAACACGAAGAAAGTGTTCACCGCCGTCCAGTAAGACATCTCCAAACACAACTATGAACACGGAGAGAAAACACAACATATGTGTCATTTGTTTAAAGGTCCCCTATTATAATGTTTTTCATCAATACATTACAGGTCTCAGATATACAAAACATGTCTCTGAAGTGTTTGGCTCCAAATACCGAACAGATCATTGTAGCATCCCATAATCCCCTCTGTTTCAGCCCTGTTTCAAAAGTGCTGATTCTGTGTCTTTTACTCTTTTGCTCTAGGAGGAGATTCAGGTGATACGGTGGCGGGTGTTACCTTGGTTGGTTATTGGCTAATGGTTACACAAGCCAAAAAATCATAAAGTGGCCAAAATCTGATCAGCTCATTTTCAGACAGGTTTTTATATAAATGGATCAGGACAAAAAGAGAGGGGGTCTTTTTTCCTGAAACTTTCAGAATCTCTTAACGCAGAGGGGACACATGTTTATGTAAAAAAGACATGGAAAAGGGGATTTTGCATAACAGGTGACCTTTAATTATAAGCCTGATTATTACTGCAAAAGACTATCCATAAGAGTAAAGCTTCTTCTCACCTGGATGGTGACGGCAAACAGCAGACATGTCTGTGTGAGCAGGGCGAAGGACTGGTAGTCGGCGACGTCCTTCCCGTCCCCCCTCACCGTGTCGTGCATGGCGGCGTAGGGGATGAAGAAGAGCACCATGGAGCTGTAGCAGCTGTGGAGGGCACACTTGAAGAAGGCCTTCTTGCTGAAGTACAGGTTGAGCTGACCGGGCACGTAGAGCTGAGGTTGCTGGAAACTCCACACGTCGTTCACATCCTGACCAGCAGGGGGGGAGAGAGAAGAAGTCAGCTGTTTTTTTTATGATAAACAGCTTTAGAAAAAAATGAAGAGACCACTGTAAAATTATCAGTTTCTCTGGTTTTACTATTTATAGGTATGTGTTTGAGTACTATTAACATATTTTTTATTTTATTCTATAAACTACTGACATAATTGATCTGTGTTGGTATTCAACAAAGACTGGAATGGAATGGCTCCCATGCATGTAGAGCTTGAGATGTTACAATGTTTTTTCCAGGGCGAAACCTGTGTGTATTGAAAGTATTTGTAAGTATTATTATCTTAGATTGATTGATTGATTTACAAGCAGTTTAATAACAACAAAACAAATAAACATGCCTTAGGCTTAGTGTATGCCTTTTTCCAATAGCAGGATTTGTTTTAATACGTGAATGAAAAATAAATAAATAAGTAAAGCATTAGTACTAATGATAAATAAATAATAATAGTAATAACACAATAAATAAATAAACAACATACATAAATACTCATACATGTAATTCATATACATGATCATAATGATAATATATTTAAATTACCTGATCGAACAGACTCATTCCCAGGACAGGTAGTGCTGTGTACACCAGATTGTAGAGTGTGATGAACCACTCATCGTACACCGTCTGAAAGACAAAGTTGCAAACCTTATCCTTAAACAAAGAAGAGCTAAAGATGTTTATTTTGTAAAGAAGAAGTAGCAGTGCAAAAAAAAAAAACATAAGGAGTTAAGGATCTGAAAAATATGTACTTGTTTAGTGGCTGATATATTTACATTATATATTATATTAATAATACAGATGCAGCAAGGTCAAGATTCAAGCCCCTCCAGAAGGCCATCTGATACAAATCCAAGGGATTTATGGGAGAGAATCATATCAACCAAAATAAAGGATCTTGGTGAATTCAACTTAAGCTGCAGCAAAAAAAACGTTTTGTTTTCCTTTATTCGATTAGAAAAACACCATGGAATACTTTTTGCAAAATATATTTGAGATATTTAGAGACCATTAAACCATTAAAAGTAGACAGTGAATTATCGTAGTGGACTCTCACCTGCGCAGAGAAGCCGCAGAAGAAGGCAAACCAGAAGTGGACGAAGGTGAAGGTGAAGTTCTTGTAGAAGAAGTAGCGCAGGAACTTGCACATGCGCAGGTAGGACCAGCGGCCGTGCACCAGCAGGAGGCGCTGCAGGAAGCGGAACTGGGCGAAGGAGTAGTCGCTGGAGAGGACCGCCTGCATGCCCTCCTGACCACTGATACCCACGCCGATGTGAGCGGCTGTAGGACAGACAGGAAAGACAGAAACGAACATTTGAATAATAAAAAACAGTACGTATTTTCTGGCTATTTAGTTTTACAAAAGCTCAAGTGGTGCAGTGATGACGTATTTTTCTAGACGGACCAGGCAGTTAGCATTGCAAGGGCTCCCTCGCAAACGACCCTGAAGTTGGCTTCCGATTCAGAGCATCCGATTCGGCAGTTAAG
>NW_011346107.1:0-4277 GCF_000735185.1 Notothenia coriiceps | reverse complement strand
TGCCCTATGAGGACGCTGGTGGCAAGTGTGTGTCCGTGTGTGTGTGTGTGTGTGTGTGTGTGTGTGTGTGTGTGTGTGTGTGTGTGTGTGTGTGTGTGTGTGAGTGTGTCTGTGTAAGGGAAAGGGATAGAGAGATAGAAAATTATTGCTCGCCAATTACCAGAGCTTTCATCATTGAGACAGAGAAAAGGACGTACACAGAACTAAAGATTTACGCATCTAAAGTCTTAACATGCGTCATTTTTGCAGAGATCCTGTCTCACTTTCATATTTCTTAGAAAGTGACCTTGAAGTGAGAGAAATACAATATATACAGACGGAGCAAGATGTGGGATTATCAACAAATAAAATATGGTTATGGAAAGAGAGGGAAAAGAGAGAGAAGTAATGTTGGGATGTTATTAAGAGAGGCTTAAAGGTAAGCTTACACAAAATGCGTGATTTTTTACTCGGGTGGCTGGTGCAATGCATACAAATGACACAATGAGCTGTCCATGCTAATAGGACCTACATTTTACCTTGCTGTATTTCTGCATCAGGTGAAAGAAGAGGTTAATTTTCCACTTCAGTAGCGCGCTCCACTAATGACAGACCGTCTCCGGGATTTTCTCGCCCCCACTGTCCCCACTGCTCCCACTGCCCCTCATGCCTTCCAGGCTTTATTTAGTATTTAGCATGAGAGAAAAGTGCTGTGATTAAAGGGAAGTTGGGGCGGATTTGATTAAAGGGGACGTGAAGTGGACCTGACTCAAGGGTTTACTTTTATTTTTCCACCCCTCTATTCTGATTAATTAGGATACTTGTCATCCCACTCCTGAGGCCATAGCAGAATGCAGCATCAGATTCTTTTTTTTTTTCAAACCACAACCCACAGAAGTAAGCTTTCTGAACCATTTAGATGTGGCTTAAATGCAATGTTGAGCAGATGAAGGATAATCAATAGTGGGAAGGAGGTGGAACTGGGAGAGATCCGAATTCAATAAATGAAAGAAAAGTTTTTTAAAGCACCACAAATGTGACCACAATTTAAGAAAATCAACAGTGAAACAAATATTTTCACATGCCCATTCGCAAGCGGATTGGTCAAAGGGAAGAAGTTGCAAGAGCAAATGCTAATAGCGTTGAAAAAGCTGCTTTGAAGTACGAATAGGAATCAAGAAATCTGCCTCCATCTTTTCTCATGTTGCCTCTTAATTAATATTAAGTTTGATGTAGCTTCCTTCATTTGCTCCCATTAGATAATTGTCAACATAATTTATGGGTAACACTCAGCATTATAAACACAGAATGTTTTTGATAATGATTTTCTGCTGAGATGTTGATGAGACGTTTAATGAACGCTGGGTTGTTCCAACAGTCATCTGCAGCTCAGTATTGCTCAATAAAATCACTGAGCCGTGCCCCTTCTGAGTGAGGCAACACACAAATAAGGATTTGATTTGAGTCTTTGTTATACCTAAACAGCTCTCAAATGTTTAATTGGACCAAAACATTTTGTGGACTAAGGACAATGGAAGGGCAAGTTCACACATATGTAAATGTAGGCGCGTTACACGTTACTGTATATCAGGAAATAGAAAAGGAGGAAACAAATATAATCCTTCTTTCATCATCACAGTTTTTCTGTTACCTCAGTTGCATAGAAGTGAACAAAGGCAAATGTTAATTATTCGAAATTTGATGTTAAGTACTCCTTCAACACAATTTGATCAACATTAATCATGCGGCTATGGCTAAGGATTTCAATGCACTGATAAACATATCAAAGGGTCATCGGTTGGTGTCCTTAGGCAAGTTACCCAATTGCCCTCATTGGCATGTCATCAGTATTTAAGTTTATGTAAGTCACTTTGGAAAGAAGCGTCAGCTAAAATTAATAACAGTGATAATGCTTTAGTGATGGTCTACTCTATATAAAGTAACATAAAGACTGCATAGATAATGGTCTTGACAGCAGATTAAATTGGTAAATTGAAGATGTGTTAAAGAACTTGCCTCGGCATTTGATGTTGGTCGCATGTAGGAATACTGAACTGTAGATCAATTAGCTCTACAGTATGACTGCTAGATGGAATACACGATTATTAAAGTGTGAAACAATGTGAAATACAATAATCTTAAATGTTTGGCTGAATACATACATAAATAAAACAGATTTGAATACAATATAATTAACATATGGCTTTGAACAAACTGTGTGTGTTCTGCTCTAGTTAAAACTTTATTCCCTCTCTGCATGCCTCTGTATTTCTAATGATTGTGAGAGGGGAGTAAGAAGGTCAAGCACAGCAGACTGCTGCACAGCAGAGCCGACGCTCATCCTGACAATGTCTGAGTCCAACGGTCCATTAGAGCCTTAAATATCAGAGGGCTAAACTAACATTTAGAGGGACAAATGTATGCACGAGTATGAATGAAATGACCTTCAGCAGGCGTCAAGAAAATCGGTTAATCAATACCCGTCACAGAATACCCAACACGAAAACTGTCTTTTGAATAAAATAGTTTAAATTGAGAGTGTGATATTCTGTAAAGGCGTAATATTGATGTTAGAGTGACATTTTGACTGTTGTTTGTGTAATGTGTATTGAGTGAATGCATTTTAGTAATTAGGAATCCATGTTGGGTCCCAGGATGCAACTTTTTATGATATCAAGACAAGAAGGACAGTGATTCCTTCATGATGTGACTCTACTAATAACATAATAAATAGAGAATATATCAATGTACATCCACACTTACTCATATTACACACTCTGCCACCAGTGGCGGCGCTAGGGGGTGGCTACTTGGGCTCAAGCTCCGGATGTTTTCTGAAAAGCCCCAGATGTTACACAAAAAACAAAAACAATTTTCTTTTTTAAAACGTCTCGGGAGTAATGTGCAGTACCGGAGTCCACCAGAGAGGCAGCCGCTGCGGGACAGTAGCCTGCGTACTGCGTAACCTTCCCTGCCCTGAAGAAGAAGTGATCCTTCCTAGTGCCCATCGCCATATGGCTCTGCTAGTGCCTGGCAAGTTTTAAGCTAATAGCCTATAAAGTTATGGATATTAGAAAGTTATTTTCATTGAAGCAGGCGCCACAAGCTGCAGCAGCAGCAGCAGTATCAGCAGCTGGCAACAATGTCATCACCAGTAGTGAAGAAATGGATGATGTTTCAGGTTTGTGAATCTAATGGTGATATCTGCACTCTGGCTGACTGAGTAAGAAGTGAAAAAGAGTGATGTGTTGTTAAATAGCTAGTAAACATGGAGTAACCACACTAATTATACCCGTATATGTTAGTATGTATAGAGAACATGACTAAAAATTATCCGAATATGTAACGTTAACCCTTCATACCTCAGTCTACCTTTAAGACACTAAAATAACGTATTCCAATTTTTATATTGTTTTGGAATTATACCGGCTCTCGTTTCAGTACACTTAACAACGGAACCATACTGTAGCAACGGAACTGACAGGCAACGGAACTGACAGGCAACCCTCTGAACCAGACTCCGATTGGCTGTGACTGCATCCACTCAGTGTGTCCGATTCAGAAACGTGACTCTTACACTCTTTACGTCACAAACAAAGATGGTGGATGAGAATAGATCTATAAAACGATAAGCAATGCGCCAGAATCAAGGTGAGACTATCCGCATCCTTTAAAACTCTACGCACATTCGTTTCACCGAAATAAGTAAACGACTGTATTTGAGTGAGTTAAGGCATTAGTTTGCTTCATTAAAGGATGTTAATGAATAAGTGTTCTCCAGTGCCTTTTGTCCGCTTTAAGGTATTATTAAGGTAGGGTTAATGTTGCTCTCAAAGTGCACCAGATGATGCTTCTAACTTCAATATTTAAAAAAAAATCTTCCCGGGGGAGCATGCCCCCGGACCCCCCTAAAGGAGGCGACAACCCCCTTAAAGGATGTTCGGTCCACCCCCCACTTGTAAAAAAATAGCACTTTACCCCTGCACCCCCCAACAACTCCTGGGCTAAGCCCCGGATCTCCTACAATCCTAAATCCGCCACTGCACCTGACAAAGAGCTTGATGATGCTGGACTAAGCCATAGTGAATATGTTGTGGGGGCTATGTAAAAAGTAGAGTTCACAGAAAAACTGTTGTAGGTAAAAGTGGAAAATACTACTTTGCGTTGTTACTGCAACAAGTGTGTGTGTGTGTGTGTGTGTGCGTGCGTGCGTGTGTGCGTGCGTGTGTGTGTGTGTGTGTGTTATGCATCTCAGTCCCGCCTTGGTTTCTGGTTCTTTCAATCTCTTTTTGTTTCAG
>NW_011346106.1:0-2434 GCF_000735185.1 Notothenia coriiceps | reverse complement strand
TATGATCAGTAGAAATGGCCATGACATGGGACCTTTAAGTAAAAAGTAGCCATCAATACAAACTGTTTTATAGCTGGTAACTTCACCTCATTTTATATCAATAAACATTAAAGAACTTCTAATTCAAATTGTATTTCTGTCATTGTCATATATACACCAATCGTGTTTTCTGTATGAAATGAGGTGGAAATAAGCGTGTGTTGACTCTAAATCATGTAGAAAGTACATGTTTGTGTTAAAAATAAAATGTAAGGAGCAAAAGTAAAAAATTGTCAGACAAAAGAATAGTGGAGTACTGATACCAGAAGAATCTACTAAAGTACAATAACAAAGTATTTGTATGGAGAAGTATCCTTGTTTTCTGTTAAATCCACTCTCACACACACAGGTGATTTTGACCCTTGGCAGGTGGGACATCGAGGACAATGAAGTATGGCTTTACATCCTCTTTTCACAGACAATTTTCATTCAATTTCAAACCTTTATTTAACCAGCTAGGTCCCATTGAGATCATTGATCTCTTTTTCAAGGGAGACCTACAAGCAGCAGATTGTCCTGAGGTTCCTCCAGGAGCCGACATCCGTCTCACTTCAGCCTCCTCTCATCTCTGGTGACAGCTTCATTCTCAGAAAAACCTCGGTGTTTGAGCAGAAGCGTTTTGCATGTATGTTTCTGATCTCCTCGGATTGTTTGTCCCCGGCCTATCGTGTCCCCGTCCAAGAAAACATTTGGCTGTGGCGAAAGATGAATACAACCCGCTTCAAACAAGGAAGCAGATTGAGCACTACCTGCAAATGGGAAGTTGTTATAAGATGAAATAAGATTTTTCCTCACGGCATGTTTAATCAAGGCATTGCCCATCATTTGACAAATAAAAAGAGCAGAAAATTAACAAACGTGAAATATTTACATAATCAAAATAGAATAAAACAGACCTAAAAAGTCAAATATATACAAATAGACTATGAAGGCACTATGAAGGGTCTTATTTACATTAAGTGTGCAAGGAATGCCATATTAAGTTAAATGTAAAATGTGCAATGTGAAGAAAAGCCCAGTTATAACCAGAGTTGGGTGAAGTACTCAGATCTTGTACTTGAGTAAAAGTAGAAGTGCCAGAGTGTCGGAATACTCCGTGAAAAGTAAAAGCCCTGCATTCAAAATGTTACTCAAGTAAAAGTACAAAAGTATTAGCGTCAAAATAATATATATGATATGTTATATAATTAAAGTGTTATCAAAGCTGGTAAAGGTGCAGCCAGTTTAAAAGACTTTGTATACTGCAGGGTAGCTTGTGAATTTACTCCAGGTGGAACTAAAGTCTGATTTAAGAGTTGATTATATTTCACATCGTTAATCCACATCTGAAAAGTAACTAAAGGTACAAAATACTTACTTACAGTATATCCAAAGTTGTGAAATAGCTTTGTCACAGCAGCATTTTGACAGTCAATGTGCAAGAATTACAACATGTCTTACAAATAGAATAAAATACAAAAGAAATACAAATAAACCTAAAAAATAATATAAAATATATATTATCAGTAGAAAATACATTTATTCAGAAGAGTATCTAGACAATATAAAACAAATTAGGATCCTCTCAAATATACCAATCTACTAACAGCAACATAAGCATATTGTATATACATAAAAATAAATGTTGTTTTTAATTGTTAAGTGCAGAAGTAAGACAATGGCATGGTGGGACAATGACAAACAAAAAGAGAAATAAAACAACAAGTGTCTTCCTTGCCATGCATATTAAAATAAGTGTACACACACCTGAAATCTCCATTTACTCTCAGTTTAATGTAGTGCCTTGGGTTGTTTTGAAAAACCAATCTGCTATTCTTGTTAGCTATATTGTTTGGTTTATCCAGTGGCAATGCATCTTAGGTCATTTTAATGCAAGGCAAATAAAGTGGGAGCGGCTGGTGTCTTCCAAATTAAAGTAAAGTTTGTTTTTTTGTTAGCAAGTAACAAGAGTTACCAGTTCTGAAGATTTGTTGGTATCTTGACGACAACGCCAATTTGTGGGGGAAACTTCTGTGTAGCAATGCAGTGGGAGTCACCGACTCATGAAGGAGACACGGGAAGAGCAGGAGCATTGATGGCAAACACTGATGGTTTATTATAGGAGCTTCGGCCGGAGAATTCACATCACAAGTCCAAGAGCCAGAGGTTCTGACTTCACGGTAGAGTTGCCACGTCAAATCTGAAGAACTATACACCAGACCCATGTATTTAGCTAGTTCAGAGAGAATAATCAACATGCTGCATAACAAGATATAACACCTCTATCAGCTGACGCCAACAGGCAGGAACAGGGAGAAAGAACACTGAGAGCACAGCAGCCAAGGTTACAGGTGCGTGTGCTCAGTCAGGACAGTATGAACTGATAAACTTGGTCAAAGTTATGGACCTTGGACAA
>NW_011346105.1:0-3874 GCF_000735185.1 Notothenia coriiceps | reverse complement strand
GTTGCTACTGTCTGCAGTAGATGCAGTGTTGCTGGCGTTTAGTGATGGTTGCTTTAACCATTTTCGTATAAATAATTATCCTGAGATCAGATGTGTGTCACTGCTGTGGAAGCACTTTGGAAATGATGCACGCGCAGCGGAGCAGGTCACGCGCACCTGACACAATTTGTTGTTTGTATTTTTCGCTACGTTCTCTTTTTTGAATGGTTGCATAACGTTCAACTTCCCCGAAGATCCCGACGCGAAGCCTGAAGGGTAAACATACCAGGTTTACTAATCTACCCGCACAATTTGTCTGGTGTCGGAATGTCTCGCTATGTTAGTACATTCTTAAAAAACAAAACACCATTTAATTTTGGGTTGAAATGTGTTGTAACTGCGTTACTGAGCATTGTTATGGGTAATATATTACCCATATTTCATTAGTAATGCGTTACATAACTTCGTTACAGCAAAAAGTAATATATCACTGTAACTCTGTTACTTTTGTAACGCGTTACACCCAACACTGCTCAGCATCCCCTCCTTCCCGCGTCCATTCGCAATGTCTCGCTGTCTCGCAGACCCCACACAGCAAGCAGGAAATGAACCCAGCTCACACTGTCTGCTCCTCACAGCAGCGAGCCGCACAACGTCCCGCCAACACGGCACCCAGACCCCACGCAGCATTCTCATCTGTTTGTCATTACTGGTGTCGTTTTCTGGTTGCTAACGCCATTGTAACACATAATCACTGATGTTCCGCTGTAACGGTGGTGATCTCATCAGAACAGAGTGGGCGAGCTGACCAATCAGAGCACAGTGGGCTCATGGGGGGTGCAGGAGCTCCAACAAGCCGTTTAGGACAGAGAGTGAATAAATATGCTATACAGAGATGCTGTATGAGAAACCAATGTGAGTTTGGAAAATTGCACAATATAAATCTATTTTAGTATACCTCAACAATGAATGTGTTGTCCTGAGTGTGCCTTTTACCATGTGTCTTATGCATATAGTGACGACGTCTTCGTCACAATATACTTTCATTATGTTGTCCCTAAAAGGATAAACATATAAGTAAACATGCACAAACACAACACAATTCTGTACTTATTTCACCCTGAGGTTGTTTTTTATTGGAGTTAATCCTCCCTGCAGGACAAGTGAGCTTCATTTATCCATATCAGGATCTGCTGTGCTTCTGTCAGTAGTATTCATCTTCCAGGTTAGGTCGATAAGGATCTTCAGAGTCTGGTGGCAGGGGAAGAGGGAGGGGCCTCTCACCGTAATCTGCAGCAACATATTAAAACAAACAGATTAATGTATAATCTACTCAAATAAAGTTTGATAGTGTTCTGTCTGTTTTATCAATGTTCCTCTGTTCAGTGTCTGCCTTGGTAGCTTGATAATTTGGTTATTCAAATGTGGCTATCTTACCATCTGTAAGGCTAATGTGCTGTTTGTGAAGGCCGGGGTCAAAGAGCAACTTTAACTCTGCTGTACCTTCATCAGTTCTGCTGTAAGACACACAACATCAGATAAAGACAGTGAAGGTAACATCATCCCACTGTGGGGGTCGCTGGTATCAGAAACTATTAAACTGTCTTGTAAATGCATAACAACCTGTATGGACAATATTCTGAGAAAGAAACTACTACAATTGCAATGTGAAATGTAGTGTTTTCCACACCGCACAACGCAATGTAAGCAACCTTTTAAAGACAATGCCCTGCCCCCAGGTATACATTGCTTTTTTTGTATGTTTTACTCTAAAGTTTATAGTAGAATACTTTGAACAAGTGATTATGACCATAAACTGGTAAGGAAAGTGTTTACTGATGTAACCAGAAGGGTTGCCCCCCGCACCTTTTATAAGCTGATACTGCTTCCGTGTGTTATGTCAGTTTTCCCCATGTCCAATAATCCCCTGTGTCCTACACAAAAACACCCTCCTACTAACTACACTGTTAGTCTTTTATGAGAGAGATATCTAGCAGAATTAAATACATCCACAAACAGTAGGTAGATCACAATAGCAAAGCAAACAGAGAATTCAACTTTTGACTTAAAATACTGCCATGAGGATCTTCTTATTAAAAAAAATAAACTCCCCATCATGTCTAAACAGAACACAAATTCAGTGTCTTCCTGGAGAAGGTCCTTACAGTCTTTTGAGGATATTAACAAAAAGAAGCACGTACCTGCTTAGCAAAGGTGCAGAAAGGCCTTGACCAAACACAAAACAGATCATAAGGAGCGCAATAATGTGTTGAATGATCCTGTCTGACGCCATTGTTAACACAACTTCTTGGCCAAACTGCATCAACAACTTCAGATTCTAGAATTCATATTTGTTAGTTTTCAAAAAATAATAGTTACCTATTATTATTATTACTATTATTGCTCCTTTTAAATTGAATTTTAAAACATAATCACACAAAACAAAACACAGAATCACAGCACCTTTTTCAGTTCTAAAACAAACACATTGATCATGCTGTTATGATGGCTACAGGTGGTAAATCAAGTCAAACAACAAAATTATACCAGCAGAAATTCAAGGGAAAAATTCTGGATTACATTCGGTTAAACTGTTAAAACATAGGCTACGACTGAATAAATGGGTTTGAACTCAAATGCACGACTCACACAGGTTTTAACAAAAAAAGGTTTATTCAAACCAAAGCTCAACTACAATGGCATACAAAACGAAATCACTCTTAATGAGGAAAAACAGTATCAAAACAAAGTCACTCTTAATGAGGAAAAAAACGAACAAAACAAAATCACTCTCAATGAAGAAAAATTGTTGTTCCAAATAACTACACGTAACACTCCACAGCAACACAAACCGCAAGCGTAAAGTAGATCGGTCTAAGAGTTGTTTTTATAATTGTTACTCAGACATGCATACACACATACACAAGCTTCTGTCATTGTAGTATGAAGATTTCTGTCAGTGCATGATGGTACCATAAGGGTTTCCTGCAGTTTGTTGTTGTTGATTAGCAAACATCCCTGACTACACTTTTATTAATAATTATCTTTGGTGGTTGTGTTATTGCTTTCAAACTGCGCTAGTGGCGTATGCTAAGAGACCACAGATATGACTACAATAAGATACGGTTGTGAAGAGAGGCTGTTTTCCCAACATTATTTCAGAATGTTTAGTAGTGTTGCTCTTAACATTGCTCATCTGTTAGTCAAATGCAAATTGGTTGGACTTAAGCCAACATAGTCAGAAAACCAACACACTCCAGGTACCATGTTTCCCCTGGAAATGTCAGTGTCACCTACCGACCAAGTGCACAAATGAAAAAAGGAGGAACGTGGCGGGCTGACTATAGGTAACCCCTTTTTTCTACGCTTAAAATTGTTGTAATTTACCCGGAATTCTTACCAGACTTTTACCACATCAACACATTAGTTTAAAGTGGACCTATCATGCTATATTTGAATAATTTTGTTTAGGACCATACCTATATAAGGCATATTTATACTTTTTATTTTTCAAAATACCAAACAGATCATGCATTTTAGCCATTCCTCATTTCGTTCAATTTAACACTGTCTTTGTATGGGCTGATTCTGTGAGAACAGCACCATCTACAGGCCTGGCATATGTACATGGTCGTTTGCTTGTGCCACACACCTGAAACCCATAGAATAGCTGTTCAAGAGAGCTATCTAGGTGTTTGACAGAAAGCACCAGTCATACCACCACTGTACCATCCTTGAAAATCACAATTTCTTGAGTTTTGACAATTTTAAGTCTTTTAAATAATATTTACATGGGCTGGCCCCCCTCCCCTTAGGGGAATTCATCCACAGAAAACACACTGGATGCAGCACTAGGTCAGAAACCAGAGGAGACTGTGAAGTCCACCACAGACGG
>NW_011346104.1:0-9197 GCF_000735185.1 Notothenia coriiceps | reverse complement strand
CTAAAGAGACGTGTTACCATGGAAACCAAACAATGGTGTAGCTGTATTAAAGTCTGAGTGGAAACAGTCCTGAGTAAATCTGATTTTGTCAGAAATCGGGAGAAATGCGGGACAAATATGACCCCGGGAGGAAACCGGGAGAGGGCAATGAAATCGGGAGTCTCCCGCGAAAATCGGGAGGGTTGACAAGTATGCCTGCTGTCAGTGCAGTCATAAAAGCGCATGAATTAGGCTGTATGTGTATATGCTCGGAAAGACACACACACACACACACACACACACACACACACACACACACACACACACACACACACACACACACACACACACACACACACAGACACACACACACACACACACACACATAACGCTTACACTGCAGGTGCGCCGCGTTTGGGGGTGCGGGTGCTAGTGGAGCCTCGCAGATGGGGGTGCTGCAGCCCCCTCAGCACCCCCCCTTCCCGCTTCCATGGTGCTCAGTCTGAGTTCAGGCTGAGTTTCGCGATGTCTCACTGTCTCGCAGACCCCACGCAGCAACCAGGAAACGACACCAGTAATGGAGCTCACACTGTCCCCTCCTCAAAGCAGCGAGCCCCGCAACGTCCCACCAACACGGCACCCAGACCCCACGCAGCATTCTCATCTGTTTGTCATTACTGGTGTCGTTTTCTGGTTGCTAGATTCATCAGAACAGAGTGGGCGAGCTGACCAATCAGAGCACAGTGGGCTCATAGGGAGGGGGGGGCAGGAGCTCCAACAAGGCGTTTAGGACAGAGAGTGAATACCGGTGAATACACATACTATACAGAGATGCTGTATGAGAAACCAATGTGAGTTTGGAACATTGAACAATGTAAATCTATTCTATTAGACCTCAACAATGGAATTATGATCAGTAGAAATGGCCAAGACATGGGACCTTTAACTTTAAGCCGCCATGAAAATCCCCCACATTAGAAAATATCTCCTGCTCGTATTGATTTTCTCTGTCGTTCCGTGCAATGTGAAGTAGAGATTTTGTTAAAGGGCTTTTGTGTAGGAATTGCCTCTCGTTGTCATCTATCTTCTCTCCCTTTCTCTTCCTCCCACGGGACCAGCAGCCCCCGTCAGCAGTGACAGGCACATCCAATGCATTTGCATAGCTTGGTGTTCCTGTGGGTGTATAAGTAAATAAATGTGTGTTACATGAGAGCCCGGATGGAGGTTTTTAGCAAACACACGCTCAGCCTTGTGAATGAAATCATGTTGTGCAAGCACATTTTGAGGCTGTCCCACACTTTCTGTTACAATTCTGCTTTGCTCGAGTGGTTTCCCTTCTGACAACCTTTTTTTTTGTCTGTTGTTTTTTTCTCGCCTGCAGTGGAGAAATGTATGAGCTCCATGCAGATGGGGACCCAGATGGTGAAGCTCCGCGGCGGCCCCAAGGGACTGGTGCGCTTCTTCTATCTGGACGAACACAAGTCCTGCATCCGCTGGAGGCCCTCACGCAAGAATGAGAAGGCCAAGAGTGAGTGTGTTCTTCCCCCTACAGTCACCAATTCAATCTGTCCTGCGGAGGGCAATGTAGTTGCAGTTCAGAATTATGAAAAGTCATGTGTGCCATAGGTTATGTGTTAGGAAAGGGCTGAGTGTTGCCTCTGTGCAGCTCTTAAGTGCAAAAACACATAGTCACACACCTAAGTGAAAGAACAAACAACTGTTAACACATTTATGAATTAAAACTTAGAGTGCATTTCATTCTGATGAAGTATTGTGGTGCTGCAGAGAAATCCCACCTTACAAATCATCATATTCTACTGAATCTATTCCATTGGTTGACCAATCACAACAGAGCCGGCCAGCTAACCAATCAGAGCAGACTGAGCTCTGATTTCAGACAGAGGGTGAAAAGAGGTGCTGCAGCACAGGCATTATGAGAAAAGTAAAGAGCTTTTTGAACATTAAAGCATGGAGACATGTCAGAGTAGAGACACAAAATACTGATATAATAATAATCCTTATATTTATTATAGCGCTTTATCAATGACTCTCAAAGCGTTTTACAAATACACATTACACCTACAGATCATACATACATGTAATGGTCATCTACTGTGGACAATACCCACAGGAGCAAGTTCAGGTGAAGTGAACCTGAAAAGGAGCATGATTTGGGCCCTTTTAACAAAACATACTTTTTTGGTACAGATCCTCTTCAAACAATCACAATAATCATTGAATGCATGTTCCAATTATACAATAATAATCAACATTTCCGATATCAAAATCCTATCGCAATTGCAATATCAGTCATCATAATTGCAATTAGTTATTTTTTCCAATTTTATCTTGATTGATCTTATCTAACAGGAAATCCAAAATCCATATGAACAAACCCCCACATTGGTTTGGGCCTGGAGCTGCTGCAGGATACTGTGGAGGAACAGAGCCATTACCCTGTGGTCTTAGGATAAGTGCTATCATGAATCTGGAAAGTATTTGGACCATTTAGATGTTGCTCCTACAGTAAGCATTCCCTCAGGCTTGGAAGTGTTCTTGTTATTTAGAACTGGACATGTATTTCCCCTGCACACTAGTTCGTTGAAACAGGCAAAACAAACAACTTCCTGCAATGTTTTAGAATGAAAGAAGGCAGAGGAGGGTCTTAGCAGCGCTCGCCGTGAGAGCGTCTCCGGGGACTTAGGGATCAGTTTCCTGTTGCTCTTCCTCCTCTGTAGCCCAGGATTTAATAAGCTTCTTAAGCCGATTTAATTATTCATCAGCTTTAATCTGCCCAAACAGTGTTTTACACACACTTGCCACTAAATGGAAATGACAGGGGGGTTGGGGCGTCCTTTAAAGACATTCAAGCTAAATCACAGAATGTGTCCTTAAACCTTTAGGGTTGGATAAGTAATAATTCAAACAGAAATATCTATGCAATCTTCGCAATAACTCCTATGAAACCTCATATTTTTTTGCATGAAGGTAAATAAGATTATTCCGCACACCAGTGACTTAATATCTCTTAATCCACCCACAGCATTATTCTGATCATCTGAGACTGGAGCAGGATTGATCTGCTGTCCTCTATAAGCGCTGTGTTACACTCACTCAGATGCACTTGTGTCCTGGTCCTGATTTCGTTTCAGATAGATACATTAAGAAGTGAATAAATACTTTGACTTCAAAATGTGTGGAAAAATAACTAATATAAATGAACATCAGAATATCAGTGTGTGCTGTGTCAAAGTCTTAAAAAATGTTTAACCCTGTGTGGCTCCTTTTTTTTAATTTAGTAGTAGTGGTAGTCGTAGTAGTGGTAGTAGTGATTGTTGACACAGATCAGGTATACCCAGTCGGAATCTAAGAGGATATTTATCCTAAATATCTTGGTTTCTCATTTTCTAAGGTCACATTGTTCTGTAGTATTACATCATACACTTAATTGAAAACATCTTATTAATGATTATTTATTTGCATTGAATTCGATATTGAGGTAATCCAAAAGTAACAGAAAGTAATCAGGTTACATTACTTTTACATTTTGACACTAAGATTACGTTACTGATTATGTTTTTGGAAATCTTAATTACATTTTTAAAGTAACCCTAACCACAGGAGGTAGAGCTGTGGTCCACCAATCAGAAGGTCAGTTCGTTTCAACATCTCAATGTGTTCTTGGCAAGATACTCAACCCCAGATTCCCCCTGGTGTGTGTGTGTTTATATCCCGAGCCTCTGCCTCTGTATGTAAGTACTGCTGTGCATACATATACCCGTGTAGAGCCAATGGCATGGCTGCAGACATTGTGTTCAGTCTTCTTGTTGGATTCAATATTGATCAGACTGTCACATAATACACGTCAAGGCTTGCCAGGTCATCAGCTGTGAGATAGAGAGGAGCACTGACAACCACATGGGAGCACACACAGCAGCTTTGACATCCAACACAGACACACAAACACACGTGCGTACGCGCACGCACGCACGCACGCACGCACGCACGCACGCACGCACGCACACACACACACACACACACACTCTCTTGTGGCAGGACGCTGGCTAGTGCCGCCCTACACACACACACACACACACACACACACACACACACACACACACACACACACACACACACACACACACACACACACACTCTGTATAAAAACCTCAGGTTGTGTACCAAACAGCCCGTGGGAGGGTGTGTGTTGCTATAGCTGCAGGAGGAATGAGTGTGTATAATGTATCCTTGTACTGTGTATGACTGAAACGAATAAATATCTGAATGATACTTGCATAACAATTATTTGAAGGTAATGGATGTTTTTTTAGGAATTGAACCAGGTCCACTAAATGTCCCAATTAGCACGTGGGCTGAGCTCACAACAGGAGTACTTATCGTGTGCTCGCCGTCATGGGGAAATTGAATTAATGACTGGAGGCAGTGTCTTCCGGTAAAATATCATTACCATCTCATAAATGTTGAATCCTCCGTTTCACGGAGCCTGAAATAGGATGGAATCATTTCCCCATTAAACCATCCCTTTGTCCACTACAATTAATTCACTATTTTGCCAGAGGGGGAAATTGTGAAAACCAATAGAGTGCTGAAGACTGCAGAAGACTGCTGGTTTCATTATCCTGAGTTTTGCTTGTTTTTTTAAATAGGTTTCATTTTGTATCAGCGATTGATGATAGGCCTCCACAAGGCTTAACATATTCTGGATCTACCTACTCTATGGGAGGAGGAAGAATAGAGAAAAGTTGCAACACCACACACCAATAGCCAATTACCAAATAAGTCATGCATTCAAAAATGCACTTGCACAGTATTATCAACGAAAATGTACTGAAAGTATCAAAAGCAAAACCCATTAGGTGATTCAACCTCCACTAAATGTCTTCGCTGATTTACATTTTTCCTATTGTTGTATTGTAAAAAAAAATGTGTGGGAGAGAAACTCCCTCTGGAAGGAACACAGGGATTTTAGCCTTTACAGACCATTTACAGCATATTACAAGAAATGGGAAAACTCCAAAAAGTATAAAAGGGCCCCTTAAGGAAAACTTTTTCTATCCCATGCCTCACATGTGTCTCACACAGCACAGACACGATCCCGTTTATACAGAAATGTTGTTAATAAAATACCTAATAAACTGTTGGATGATTCAGTAATTGATATAGATGTGATGATATTGGAGGTAATGTATTCCTTCAAATAAAAGCACTTTGTTACATTCCACCACTGACTTCCTGTCTCTCCATCAGTCTCCGTGGACTCTGTGCGGGAGGTGTGTGAGGGGAAGCAGTCAGAGATCTTCCAGCGCTACTCCGAGGGCAGCTTCGACCCCAACTGCTGCTTCAGCCTGTACTACGGAGAGCACATGGAGTCCCTGGACCTGGTGTCGGGCACCGGGGAGGAGGCCCGCACCTGGATCACCGGCCTCAAGTACCTGATGGCCGGCATCAGTGACGAGGACAGCCTGGCCAAGAGGCAGCGCACCCGAGACCAATATCCTTCAGCCATACAGAAAGGGCGAGAGGGGGGGGGGGGGGGGGGGGGGTTCACACATGGGCTGGTGATTTCAGGCTGCAACCACCTGTAAATATATATTTGTGTATATAATGTAGAGATCATTGAATTTCTAACTACATCCCTGTCGTACGGCTGCCATCACCACCGCTAAGCTAAAGGCAGCTAATGTTCGTCTTAATGGCGCTTAGCAGTGTAATTTAGCCTTGTGTTAGCATCAGCTGTTTTTCACCAGTGGGGTACATACCGACTTGTTTTATGTCATGGAACAAAACATGAAAATCTCTAAAGTTGTTGTTAACCGTAGACCCTATTCCTATTTCAGGCTTCTAACAAAAAAAAACTTTTTTGACATTGAATGCCGTTGACAAGGGAAACGGAAGTGGTGAAATGCTAACTCATTTCTGGCTTTTGGAACTCATTCATGCAGCTCTCTACAAAGTGTCCACCTTTCCTTAACCCTCGGTTTGGTCACATGGCTGAAGCAGACCTTCACGGAGGCCGATAAGAACGGTGACAGCAGCCTCAGCATCGGAGAGGTTATGCAGCTGCTGCACAAACTCAACGTCAACCTGCCCCGACAGAAGGTCAAACAGATGTTCAAGGTAAGACAGGAATTATTTACTTTATTTGATCATTTTACAGTAATTAGTGTTCATATTTTGCTTTTAGGTTTAATATAGTGTTGAAAGTTTAAAACATTTAAGCATAAGATATGGAATAGGATCAAGAATGCTTAATAAGTACAGCAGTACATCATCTGCGTTTGTTGGTCATGATCGGTTGTTTGTATGATTTGTATTGTTTGCCGACTATTGTGTTATGGTAAATGTTGCGGCCACAAGGTATTGTGAGACAGCATTTTCTCCTTTCCTTTCATAAAGGATGGTCCAGTGTTTCCTAAGCTAAAGTAGATAATAAAGGAAGCCTCAAAGCTCATTTTTATCATCTGCAGTGCTTCTCAAACTGTTTTCAGTAATGTACCCCCTTTGAAAATTGTTCTCATCCAAGTACCCCCTGACCGACCCCAAACATTTTTGATAGTAAAAGCCTATATAAATAATTACAATATAGTGATGTTCCATCAGTGTGTGATTTATTAACTCCTTCATGCATGAATTACAACAAACTAAGGATATTTTCATCTTTATGCATGAAAACAAAGAACATAACAACATTTTTTTAAAACAGATTTTTCCAAGGAGTTTTTCAATTGAAATAATATATTTTAACAAACCAATGAACAAAATGATATTTTATGAAAAACTATAAAATGCAAACCACAAATTTGACATGTTTATATGAGGACCGCCTTGGTGGTTCTAGGAATATTTTATATAAAATCGTGTTTTCTATTGAACTTATTGCACTAAGATTATTTTTGTAATCATGCATGCTATTTTTGAAATTAACCGATTTTCTTATATCTCACGTACCCCCTGCAGTACCCCAATATACTAGGACCCTAGGGGTCCGCGTAACCCCATTTGAGAATCACTGATCTAGAGAATCCAAACTAGGAAGCCTTGGCCTAAAACCTCAAAGCTGGAGGTCATAGGTGTCGGTACATTTGGTTAGGAAGGTCTATTAGAGTAACACACAACAGGTGGATTTAATGATGGGATTGAACTGACTCACAAAGCATGCTTACAACTTTAACCTCTAAAAGGAATAACTAATAATCCGTTTTAAATGTAATAAAGCTTTATAGCTAACGAGCAGCACACAGCGGTCCAGACTGTAAACAGCCTCATCAGGTCACTAGAGTCTGCAGTGTACTTCCTGGCAGGTTGTAAAGACTCTTTGACTGACGGCTGCAGATGTTGGCAGACTCTCAGCTCAGACTCTCAGCCTGTGCTCCACAGCAGAGGATCAGCATGCTGCCGTCTGAAGCGTGTTCTTCAGCCCCACCCCCCCAACAGGGCAGCTCACCCATATGGTGCTGCTGGGACACAGATGGTCTCTGGTGTAATGCAGGGTAAACACACCAGGGACTGATCTGGCCCTGTACCTGTCTGTGGACACTAATGGAGATTTGTGTGTTGACAATCTCTCTGCTGTTTTACCGGCTTAACCTACTTACAGTGGAGAGAAACCTGTGCACCTCCTAAAGTTTGAACTCCTTCACTGCTCAGTCTGTGACAAGGAAAACCTGATCAGATGTAATCAGAGCAAATATCTTAACATTAATCAGGATATGTACGATGCACCAGGCAATTATGTTAATCAGTAAAGACAAAATATACATAAATGCATTTTCTTTTTGCATGTCTGTTGTGAAAACTCCTAATAAACCCCCATATTTTCAATATACCTATGAAAGCCATACATCCAATGAATTCCCTAAGTTTCTTTTATGTGTTGAAATAGTGTCAGGAAGCTTTGATTATCCTACAGCTCACAACAGTTCATTTAATAGAGCAACGACATATTTAAAAAAACTGTCTCATTAGATACAAAATAGCATGAAAAATGTCCTGCTAGAAATGCTAAGCGGCAGTTAAACAGCAAGCTACACAGTATAAAAACAATACTCAAGAGGTCTCTCTTCGCAGCAAGTGAAATTTTTACCACACATAGTAATTGTCATGGTGCCATGAAAGTTAACACTGCCAGCGACAACGTCACGTTACTGGAGAGTTATAACAGTCGTTTGTTACAAAGCTACATGAAACATTCAATTATAAAAACAGTCACAATACAATGAGACTGCTACTATAGGGACTATATATCCTGGCATATGAATACAATTGGGCTTATTAGATCCACAAGAGTGTCAGCTTGGTAGTCATTCCTAATTGATGCAGTTCTTAGACTGTTTAGGGACCTATAACGCAGAATAGAATATTTTTAGAATATGCATCATTTTAGTTTGGAGCGTAATTTGCCTTCTTCCCAACAATCTAGCATGGCATGTTTGGTGGCAATAGATTTTTTATTTTTGGCCAGGTTTCATATGATACCACTTTTTTGATGCTATAGCCTCTCACAGAAAGTAAAGTCAGGTCTGCTCTCACAGGTTAAAACAACAACAGGTAAAGAGGTGGCAGAAGAAGAAAAGATGAATCATATCATTTAACATTTGCAAAACATAGATAGACAAAAGTGAAGATGGGGTTATTGATCCCAAAAGTGAAATTGCTGTGTCACAGGCTGCAGACATCACATAAATCAAACAAATATAATAATAGTGAGGTTGGAAGGAAGAAGATATAATGAAAAAAGACTGATATCAAATACAAAAACAGTTGAGAGCAGAAATCTAAAAGTAATCTGTTTTAATTACAATTGATACCCAATGTGATGTTTAATTAGTGCCATTCAAGTATTTCTCATTATTCATTGCAAGAGCATCGTCCTGGAATAGCCTGTACATGAACCCATAGATTAACGACGGGCACTGGCAGTGCTAATAAATCAGAGGTATAACTGAGTTCATTAAAGTTCAAATGTAATGTAACTGTCATTGGTTTGGTTCCACCACTAAGTGACTAAACGCATCTGGTATAAGCCCCTCAGTAACATGCTGAGGGAGGATGAAAAGTGTATACCTGCACCGACATTAATGCTCTTATAGTACCTCAAGTACACTGTAAGACCCAACTTGTTGTTTCAACTTAAATATTTGCGTATCCATGCTGCGAAATAATTTTACGTCAAGACAACAAAGACAATTGAGTTAACT
>NW_011346103.1:0-3366 GCF_000735185.1 Notothenia coriiceps | reverse complement strand
CACTACACGTCCTCACATCACACGTCTGGGGATACATGCATGTAAATGAAGGGAGGACACATTGCACACACACATTACACACCCACACACACATTACACACACACACACACACACACACACACACACATTACATGATCATAACCCACTAATGATTCCTCTGGCTGTCCATTAAACTACTCTTTATGTCAGGGATTAATGGAAAACGTAGATAAAGGTCTCGTTATATTCAATTATATTCACTTTAATATGATAGAAAACAGAGAACAGCAGCACATCTCCGGATTTGAGAGGCTTAGAACAAAAGTAAATCCGTTTTTTGACTTAATATCTGAAAATCAAACTGTTTCTTTGAGACAAAAAATAAAATAAAAAGGGATTTAATCTCAAACAAAACAGTTTGTTATTTTATTAGAATTGTATTTCCCTCCTGCATTTCCCTCATTATTCTTCTTCTTAAGGACACATCAGATTTTGAACACACACAAACAGACACACATATACACATGTCTACCTGACTAACGGGGTACTATAATTTTACTCTGCTTAGTGAGGACTTCTGTTTAATCATTAAAATCACACTTAAGGAATCCTACGTTTAAGGTCTTTTACAATAATATTACTTAAGATGTGCTTTTAAATGTTTTGTAAATGCCTATCTACCACAAACAGACACACACAAGTACACGTTTATATGACTAACAGGGGACTATCTATGTCCCTCTGACCATACAAGGACTTCTGTTTCTATTTTTTTTATAAAAGATCTTTAACCATAATATTCCTTTAAATATTCTTCCAAATAAAATGTAAAGCAGCCTTGTGCGATATCTGCCTATAAAAGAGGGAAATTATGGATGTCTACCTATCTATCACACACATATACACACACATACATGTCTACAACACTAACCGGGGACTATGATTCTTGTCTGACCATATGAGGACTTCTGTTTCTGGTGATTTAGTTTAAATAAATACTTTAGAAATTGTACTTTAAGTGTTTTTTACCATGATATTCATTTAAATATTCCTAGTTTTCTAAAAATAAATGTCGAAGCACTCTGGACTTAATTGTACTGCAGTGGGACTGTTTAAAGTAATTTTTCCACTGAATGAGTGCTCTCCTACCGCAAATACTTTGTTCCTAAAAAAATGTATATCTTATGTTTAACTTTAGCTATGTTTAAACACTTTTCTGCGATGCAAATACACACATACTTAACATATTTACTTCTCAATGGCTTCATCTTACAAGTATTGGCTCAACAAGTCTGCAGAACAAACTCTGATAGATCTGTCAACACATTTCTGATTATTGTATTCATATTTTTAGACTCTGTATTTGTATTGTTAGCATCAGTATTAGCGTGTGTTTCTACCTGCAGAGTCTCAGTATTTATCTCTGGTGCCTGTTTTCTCTTTCTCTGAGATTAATGTTTGTTATGTGCAGTTTATATTCGGGGATTAAATCGTTCATATCCATGATACAGGATTACCAGATTCATTTAGAAAATGGCGGTTTCTGATCATGACTCAGCACAATCCCTTTAGAGCTGTGTTTAACCTGCACACACAGTATAATATACGGATATAGAGGTTGGTACTGGTCAAAGGTTCATTATATTACAGGCAGTGTTTTTGCACCTCTTGACATCTGGTGCTAATCCTCTGCGAGCTGTTGCACACAGATTATAATCCTGCATACATCTTCATCTGAATTATCATCTCAAAGTTAAAAGTTTGGACCGCTGCTAGTCCCGGAGCGTTGCTACGACATAAACACATCAAAACGTCCACAATGATCAGGAATGGTGGTCTAACACTTTTCTAAGAGATTCGCCCAGCTGCTTTCATGCAAATCTAAAAAAACGGAATACATAGGAATTAATCGGAAATCGACGTGAGCTCAAATTCACCAAACTTTGAGGCCACACTGCTTCGCCATACTTTAACCAGAACATAGATTAAAGTTTTAAACAGCTCTGCAGACTGAGCTTTATTAAACTAAAAGGGTTTTTTGATAGATGGAACGGTTTTCCTAAAATTCCAATTTAAGTTTTGTTGAATTTCCATAGCGTTTCAGATGTTATAACGGGTGTGTCTGTGACTGGATGTTCAGAGTGATGAAATCATCAGCTAGAGTGCAGAGGGGCTTTAACATCTCCTGAAAAAAGGTCCTAAACCTGCTTTAAACATTATAAAATGGACTCTTTTCACATAACTTTGGATGATTTCAGCAGCAGAGTTAGTCAGCGTGTTCTCGATGCCCTTCATTATATCAAATGGATGTACAAATCTGGCCTCAAAAGTGCCCTTGAGTGACAAAAGCTCCAGCTATCTCGCCCATAGTGTTTTCTTTTTTCTGAATAAGACTCACCACGTAACCCTGTTGCCGGGCAGATTGAGGTGAAAGAAAAGCAACAAGACAGCCACTGCTATAGATGCCGACACAACGCTGGTTATATTGACAACATTATTCAACATGGAGGGGGATTTCCTTGTCGCTTGTATTTCCTCCTTTCGTCAGTAATCGGGTTATCCTTGCTGTGATGATGCTCGCTGCGGATGCAGATGAAATAAATGCACTGAGAGTCAGAAATCAATATGTGTGTGTGTCGGCCCTGCACACTAAATATCAGCTGTGAAAATATGCACTTTGTTATACTCTAGATTAAAAACAGCACCTCAATAATCATCTGTTTTCAACAAGGAATCCTTGACGTTTTTATTGACTTTTTAATCAACAAATCGTGCTACATAATCATTTGTTGGGTTTTCTTTAATCAGCATTTGTATTTTTTTATATTTTAATCTTTTCTTTATACTTTTATTTTGTTCAGTCTTCTTTTGTATTTTAATATTCATAATTTATTTAATTTTAATATGATTTATCAATGTTTTCTCAGAATTACTAAATGAATTAATAAAAAGTGCTTACACAAAATGATAAAAAAAAAAAAGACAAACCCTCTGAACTCCTGATGGTTTCCTTTCAATTTAAATTGTTACTGAAAATAAAATAATCAGTGATGCTCTTACTATGAGAGTGAAGATATGAATTTGTAACATGCGTATGTGTTAGGGTTAGTGAAGCAGGCAGGACCCAAATGCAGAATAAACTAGGTGACAAACAGAACACTACCCTGTGAACACAGTCACAGACAAACAAGAAACCAACAAAGACAGAACTTAAATACACACAAGACTAATCAACGAAACAAGAGACAGGTGAGGAGGGAGGAGAAAACACAGGGGCACCAGGTGAACACAATCAAGTAAACAGGTAGGAGGGAACGGGTAGGAGGGAACGGGTAGGAGGGAACGGGTAGGAGGGAACACACAGAGACAGGAAACCAAGGAAAGAT
>NW_011346102.1:0-3308 GCF_000735185.1 Notothenia coriiceps | reverse complement strand
AACATCACACTGTAACAACACACGTTAACAACACACTCAAACAACACACTGTAACGTCCTAATAACGTCACAACACATGTTAATGTCTCACTGTAACGTCACACTGTCACGTCACAACACACGTTAACAACACACTGTAACGTCACAACACACTCAAACAACACACTGTAACGTCCTAATAACGTCACAACACATGTTAATGTCTCACTGTAACGTCACACTGTTACGTCACAACACACTGTAACAATGTATTTTAACATAATTTTAACGTCAAGTCACTTTTACGTTTGACTTTTACTGGAGACACACTTTGACGTCACAACACACTTAAGCATCTCATTATATTCAATGCTTTAACGTCACAAAATACTTTATTATCTTTTTCACTTTAACGACACGTCACGTTAACATAACGTCACAACACTTTAAAATGACGACACCTTTTAATGTCACTAAACATATTTTTAATGCAGTGTTATTTATTAATGGACATTGTATTTGCGCGTGTCGGCCTATTGACGCCAGAAGGAATAAACCTGCTCTGGCTTTTATGTGTCATTTAATCCTGGATAATTTGTATGTGTACGTTATCCCAGAAAAGCATCTGCTGCTTAATTGATAATGAAAATTAGCTTTGGCTCCAACTCTTGTTTTAATTGTATTATTTTCAGGACTCTTTAGGAATAGATTAACACATTAAAAGAGACATTTAGGACTTGGAGTAGTTAGCGGGTGGCTAACAGTTTCCCCCTGGTTCCATTCTTTATGCTAAACTACGCTAAACCGCATGCACCTGGGAGTAATGTCGTACTGCTCCTTTAAATTAGAGATTCATATTTACTGCAGGAATCTGAAATATCTACAATCTTTCTTTTTAGTCTTTGTTGCAGTAACGCTCGTTCTCCTGATCTGACCTGCGTCTTCAGGACGGATTTCATCAGAACACAGAGAAAGGTTGCAGCTCCGCCCCCGCCCCCTCCTCCAGGAGCCAGGACTTCAAAGTTTCCCGTGTGTGTGTGTGTGTGCGTGTGCGTGTGCGTGTGCGTGTGTGTGTGTGTGTGTGTGTGTGTGTGTGTGTGTGTGTGTGTGTGTGTGTGTGTAGATGAAATGTGGGTCAGACATTAAAATGCATGAGCAGGGAGCAGAAAGCATGATGAAGTGCTGAGACACGAGGAGAAGAGAATATAAAAATAACTGGAGGAGCGCCTCCGACAGAATCCCTCCCTGCTGACGCCACGCCGACGCCTCATTGGTCCAAAAAACACCAACAACAAAAATATAAAAAAATGCATAAAATAAAGCGAGGAGGAGGATGTTGCTGCACCGAGACACACAACCATCAGGAAAAAAAGCTTTTAATCCAAATAACAATTAAAACGAACAATTATTAGCCAATAAAATACAGAATATGTTTAATTTGGATTTACCACCGAACCAATCAGATGCAGAGGTGCAAAGAAACTCGTCATGTGATCCAATAAAAAACCCCGAAACTAAGATACAGAGTGCGGCCCAGCTGATGGATGATTATATGAATAATACATCATATTTGTGTATCACTTTGAGGTTCTCACAGTCACTTTAGTATAGTTTAAAAACAACTACAACAACAATGAGAGATGTACTAATGGATTTTACATTAAAAGCGTTTTAAAAATGAAAATGATGCCCTTTTTAAAGTGTCAATCATGTCTGTTATCAACTTCGGTCCACTGAAATAGATATGTATATATTCACTGTACATCTGTGGAGACTCTACCAGCTGTTCTATTCAGCATTTTCAGCCCCAAAAAAATCCAATTATATTTAATGCAGATTCACCGGCGGCGAGCCAATCAGAAGCAGAGAAACTCATCATGAGAACGGAGACACTAAGTGAAGCCCAGCAAATGGATTAATGATCATATTAATAATACATTTTTTTGTATGGCACTTTAAAAAGTACTCAATGCACTTTGCATGGTAATAAAGATGAAGGCAGAAGCAACAGAGCACTAATGGATCACAGAGTGAGAGCAGATTTGGAAAGGAGCATTAAATGACTTATATACGTTGCAAAATAAGTGTGTATCTCAAATACTTTCATATCAATAACAAGTCTGTTGAGTCCCTTTTTTTCGCTGTCGTAGGTTACAAAGATTATGATCCACTGATAAACATATCTTTACATTTGCAGCATGACAAACTGTGTGTGTGAAGCAACGTTTCCAGACAGAAAAGGTGGAAATCGAGTTGTTCTCGGATAAGTATAAGACAAAAAATTGAACATCATAAAATATGTTTGCAAGTCGCAGACTTAAATTTGAATTTCCAGAACATGCAACCTTTTGTAGTGTAAAAAACAAGAATATGCCAGAAATGTATTAACCCAATTTCCCAAGTTTTTTCCAAAAATCCAGATTTGACGATTGATAAAAGTGTGAGTTTTTATGCGATTCACACATTTCCAAGTTGCCCTGTTAGATATGTGATCAAAGTATGATGATACCAGATTTTAGGACTTGATACCAATGAGAACAAATGTTATGATTATAAATGTAGTCTTTGTGACGTTTGCTTTCACTGATCCTCAGACACTCATTAACACAAACTTGATATTTAATTCTGTGGATTTTATGTAGCTCGTTTCAATTTATAATCAGATATAAAAACTGTCAAATGAAAGAAAGCGGTTTCAGTTCAGTTTCTGATTAAAGACGATGAAGTCTGAGAGAGTTACGAGGATTTAATGAGACGTTAAATGTGTCGGAATAATACGAGAAGCATTTATATCCAGAGAGCTCAGTGTGTGGGTTTAAAGCTCATCTCAAACCTCCACATTCAAACCAAATAAACACATTTTATTTACCGTCCCAACAGACCACAGAGGAACAAGTCTAATAATAAGAATGTCATAAAAAAAGTTTAAATATGAGAGGAGTTTTAATAAACAATTACAGCACATGAGTCAAACTCGAGGCCCGGGGGCCAAATCAGGCCCTTGGTGGATTTAATTTCGGCCCGCACGATAATTTCTAATTACTATTAGATCTGGCCCGCCGGTATATTGCACACACACCTTCACTCCATCCTGAGGGTCTCCTCAGCTCAGAGCCTGAGCCCAAACATTGATGACCTTGCACCCAAGATGAGATGCCAAGTATCTGAGCTAGCATCACAGAGCAGCACACTGAGTTTAATGGATGTTTCCTTCTGCACTTTCTCTCTCACGACAACAGGGCATGTTTGGTTTTCTCTTTGAGGGAAATAGTTTTTTTGAAGCTGTTGTTGGCCTGTGGGAAAATGTAATCATAAGAAATGACTCTGGA
>NW_011346101.1:0-5987 GCF_000735185.1 Notothenia coriiceps | reverse complement strand
GAGAGAGAGAGGGAGAGGGAGAGAGGGAGAGAGAGAGGGAGAGAGAGAGAGACAGAGAGAGAGGGAGAGAGAGAGGGAGAGAGAGAGAGAGAGAGAGAGAGAGAGAGAGAGAGAGAGAGGGAGAGAGAGAGAGAGAGAGAGAGAGGGAGAGAGAGGGAGAGAGAGAGAGAGAGAGAGAGAGAGAGAGAGAGAGAGAGAGAGAGAGAGAGAGAGAGAGAGAGAGAGGGAGAGAGAGAGAGAGAGGGAGAGAGAGGGAGAGAGAGAGAGGGAGATCTATGAATGAACAAATGAAGTCTGCATTTCCTTGTAGTTAAGAATAAGTAACTCTCTGACAGAGATATTGTCTTGATGTCCTCCCAATAGAAACAAAGTTCACCTATCAAGATGTTTCAATCTACCTGAACCTGACCAAAAACAAGGAGCTGCACTCAACGGTCCGACCTGTCAAAGACTTCAACAAACCAACACTGGTCTATGTCGCTTTCTCAATGGAGTCAATTCTAGACATGGTAAGTGCAACTTTGATTTTTATTTTTTTTTTTAGAATAATCATAATTTCTTTACTGTGGAAAGCAGCCAAAGATAAAACAATGGAACCGTACGAACACATGATGGTAATACACATGAAAGCCAAAAAAGCAATCAGTAAAGTCAAATCAAAATATAGGAAGTTAGTTCAATAAGAAACAAAGACTCTCTCAAAAAACAGCTCAGCATACATTTCAATATAGCATGCACTTCTTCCAACTGATAATAATAATAATAATAATAATAACTTACATTTATATAGCGCCATTCATGGGACCAAAGGTCGCTTTACAGAAAAACAAGAGTAAAACAAACAAAAAAAGACAGTCAGACAAACAGTCAGACAAACAAATCAACAAATCAATGAGGGGCCGAAGCCTTGGCCAACAGGTGGGACTCGAGGGCCCTTTCAAAGGCGTCACATGGGGATGATCTCTGAAGGGAGAGCGTCAAAGTACGGTTTGTACCGGATCAGTACTTGTACATAGTATCTCTAGGAAACAGCCATACTAGCACTATTGAAGGAAGCAAGTCAGAATAGTTCGACAAAGTGTCCACAAAAATGATGTCAGCCCAAAAATAATACCTTTAATCAATTTCTCCCCCGATGCTACCTTGAATCTTTGAAGAAACATCGTTGGGGCTTTGCTTAGTGTGACCAAAGGAGCTTTCACTTCTTTACAGCTTGCTGAAGGTAGTCAGCATGCTAACTTCAAAGTGCAATGTTTGATGACAGTTTCTCCTACGTAAGGTCCGCTACCTTCATGTGGTACAGACGTTCACACCATTTCTTCGCTTACAGAGTGAGATGGACCAGACTTTCGTTTCTGTCATTCGGATTTATATGGTGAGTTTGTTTTGAGAACCAATTTGTGATTTTCCTATTCTGGTTATTATACTGTAGGCTGAAAGGAGTTGCTGCAGATTGCATCTTAAAGTCTTTATTTATATATGTTCTCTTCCCTTCTTTCTTGTTTCCTGTTTAGAAATGGGAAGATCCGCATCTTCATTGGGACCCAGATCACTTTGGTGGCCTTGATAAGATGAGAGTTTCTGCTGATTTGTTGTGGAAGCCAGATCTAATGATTAAAGAGATGTAAGTTGGAATGTTTGTGCATACTCACAAATCCACACACTCACAAGAGCAACTGGGGATGGAGCGTGTTGTTATTAAGAAGGACATGCACAATAAATCAGATGGATGTAAAAAGATGATGCAACCATAAACGTATTGTTTTTGTATAATTATATTTGTACACCTATGTATTGTGTGGAAAGCAGCTGTGGTTAGAAAGCAATAAACAATGAAGCAGATAGCCCTGACCTGACTTGAGCCGGGACAATCATATAGAGATGTGTGATATTGTTATACTGTGTGGATAGTATTTCTATACTTAAAGTAATGAGGGTACACTTGAGGAAAATACAGACTTAAGCAATAGTATCATAATTGAGATAAATGTTGTTTTAAAGTATTACACAATGTGAAAATCAGTTTGAAGTGTTTGCTGTCATTTGTACACATGTATGTCTGTTGTCATACAGGATAGAGAAGAACAAGGCTGTTCCAAATCCCTTTATCACCCTTCACTCGAACGGTACCGTTGAACATGTGAGGGAACTTATGGTGGTCAGCACGTGCAGGATGGAAGTTCGCAGATTTCCTTTTGATGTTCAGCACTGCAACTTGTCTCTCAAGTCTATGGTTTACCCAGGTGAGCTTTCAGAAGTTTCTAGACATTTATCTAAAATATGTATTGAAGAAAACTATGATGCTCCTCTCGCTACCAGGAGAGAAACTTAAAATAAGGAGACCAATGGAGTCTCTGCGAAGGTTCAAATGGGTACTTTAATTAAGTAACATGGTAGAACAAGCAGAAGGTAATGAAGAGACAGTCGCCTCGGTGTGGCTGCAGCCAAGAAGGAAGGGCTGACGGTACGTCCAAACCAAGTCATGCCATAAAACATTGATTTTAATTTCTAACAGTATGTTGTGTGTTAGATTGCACGTTTGTGGTAATTATCTCTTTAAAGCAGGGGTGGGGAACCTCCGGCCCCCGGGCCGTATACGGCCCGCGAGACCATTTGGTACGGCCATCGAGGTAATTTATAAACACACGCCGAAAAGAAAAAAATTAAAGAAATCTAGACCGCAAACAAATTAAACAAAGCGAGTGCCTGTTTTTCCTGGCCAAGGTCAGGGTCCTTGAACACAACACGAGCCTAACGTGTCATCACGTGGTATATGTCTCGTCTGACAGGGGTGCAATTCTGACGGAGAGCACCAGAACGCCACTCCAGCACTTCCAAGCAGTACCCAAGGAGCGGCACGTGCTGCAGTTTTTGCGTGTCTTTAGTTGTAAGCCCAGTGGCGATCTGTTCATCTGTCATACAGTCAACAACTTTGTTGTTATTAGCATCTGGTTAGCTAGCTATGCTAACGAATATAAGAAGCTTTTTCTCCAACCAGTGAGGTAAAGGCACATCTGTATATGATCATTATAGTTATAAAAAAATAAGAGAATAAAGTAAACGGGTATAAAATACTATATGACAGTAAAAAACAGTTGTTATTAATAAACAAGAATAGGCCTACAGTTTGAAACGGGAGTGATTTGTAAAATATCCATAAAGAAAAAGTAAATATGCTTACAGTTCTGTTTCATATGGGTGTTGAGAGATGTATCCATATATCTCCTAATGTTGCTCTCAAAGTGCACCAGATTGATGCTTTTAACTTCAACATTTAAAAAAGATTTTTTTGCCGGGAGCATGCCCCCCGGACCCCCCTAGAGGAGGTTAGGTACCCCCCCCCACATTTAAATCATGTCCACAAACTAAATACATTTGCACATATCTTGTGTCCAATATCTTTTCTGTTTTGGTGGTCATGCCACAACCGTGCACGTGAATGCATGCGCGAGTCATGGTGAGATATCTGGATTAAGAGGTTACTTTTTCTTTGCACAGAATGAAAGACAGGCGAAATGAATGGGCTGTGATTTTAGTATTTTTAAGCAGAGGTCAATCATTCGTACGGCCCTCGGAGGATGTTGAAAAAATTGAAATGGCCCTTGAGAGGAAAAAGGTTCCCCACCCCTGCTTTAAAGGCTAATTTTCACATGAGCACACACCAGCACATGCATTTATCCTGACCTGATAAGACATCTCAAACTTGTATCTTCACGTTCACCTTAGAGGAGGAGTTGAAGATTGAAGTCTTAACTGACGGTGAACGGAAATGGAGTGAAACAACACTAAGGGACCAGATCAAGTGGAAGTTCTTAACCCCTGGAGTCACCAACCGACCTGTCCCAGAGTGTGATCAAAAGCAAAGCGTTCTAATTTATTCTGTAAGTGTGTTGTACATTTTACTTTGATTTATTTATGAAAAGAAGTTCATGAAAATGTGTGCAGCTCCACTTGCTGGTTTTATTTAGCTTGTATTCTTAACAGCAGAATGAAAGAGAGCAAACCCATTGACATTGTTGTTCCTTGGAAACATTGATGGTGGCCACTTAATCATCCTTAACCACTGTGACCAAATATAAAATAGAAATGAATTATATAAACAGGAAACTTCATATTTCAGTCGAGCGATTTCTTTCATATTACATGCAAAATAACTTAAACCCATAATCAATAGTGTTTTTGATCATTGCAGCATTAGTGAACAGATTCACTGTTTTTCCATCTTGGATCACAGATCAGGATGAATAGGCGTTATCCCATCTTCATCGCCAACTTCTTAGTGCCCATCATGTTCTTATTCTGTCTGGACTTGGCCTCCTTCCTGATGCCAGACCAAGGGTGCGAGAGGGTCAGCTTCGAGATCACTCTGCTGCTCGCTGTCACTGTGATGCAGCTGATTCTCAACGACGTTCTGCCTTCCTCTTCAGACACGATACCGCTTATAGGTAAAGCAGCTCACTATTTAACTGGACTGTCCTTTCCTTTGAGCAGAAACCACACATGAACTGATTGAGTTTCTTGTCATTGGTGTCACTTTAATGGCGTTCCCTTTTCTCTTCAGTGGTCTTCAGCATTGGTATGTTCTGTTTGATGTTGATCAGCCTTCTGGAGACGATTTTGGTGATGTATCTGATCAAGAAAGACTCTGCCTCTGAAGAAAGCAACGCAGATAAAGGCCTGAGTGAGGACTGTGGAGACCAACAGGGCAACAATGATGGAGTTGAGACTGAACACATTCTTCAAACCTTTGGATTTCAACTCCATCTATCTAGTTCAGTTTACTAATGCTACTTGTATTTGTCTGATATTATTGCAATACACAAAGAAACATTTACGACTAATAATACATTATTTTGAACATGCTGCTGTCGTGTGTCAACAATTTCCTTTCAGATGTGAAGAAATGGACTCACTGTGCTTGTAAGGTTTCTGATGAACCGCCAACTGAACTGCTGTCTGTGGCCGAAGAGGTGAGAGTTGGGTTAATCTGTAAAATGAATGTTTACCTACGTTTTAAAAACAAAGAGAACTCAAATTAGTGAAGTATAAAAGCAGTCCACAGTAACTTTTTAAGATTACTCAAAGTTTCAGAGATTTTGTTCTGGAAAGAGAGTTGATTTATTACAGATGAAACGCCGGGTTACGTATTGTAACTCTTGTTATATTAACACAGGCGGAGCCCTCTACTGGACTCTATGGGTACTACCTTATCCTGCGGGCATTCTCCCACTCAGACTTCTATAGACATGGCCGGCCTTGGGGCGGGCCTACCTGAATGCACGTGCATCTCACCGTATAAAAGGAGGCCTCGCCTCCTGACTATCATCCTACACCTCTCTTCAGCGAGCGGTATAGGACAGACAGTGCCCTGAGTAGAGGGCTCCGCCTGTGCTAATATAACATGGGTTACAATACGTAACCCAGCGATATATCTCTCACAGGCTCCGCCCTCTACTGGACTCTATGGGTACAGTGGGTGGAGCCCTGATGTATACGTGCACTGTCGTCCAACAACATCATTCCACCCTACTGCCCCTGACCGGCTTTTCTGGTCAGCAGCTGCTGCCCCACCTTCTCCTTTTACCCGGTTGTGACCGTGGAGAGTCTGGGCTGCGGCTGACAGAGCACACTCTGCTGCACTTACCTCGCAGAAAGTGTGCTCCAAAAACAGTGCTGGGGACCCCGCCCCCCTCCGCCCATAGGCAGATGGGGAGAACCCCCAGCCCTGTATGGGCTCACTGTGCACCTACCTCCCTGAGACCCTAAGGATCACAGGGAGAGTGCAAGTGCCCATGCCCCACACTCAAACACTGACCACGTGCAGAGTTGGTGCGGACTAAAGTGTGGAGGGCTACCCTCCCGGCAGGAGGGGGGTAGCCCCTCCGCCCCGTAATGGGCCAGCACACACCTCGCCCATCCCGGGACCCCCCAGAGGGCTCGGGAAAAGGCGACGGCGCATTACGTCCGGGGAGGGGGTCAGACGCCTA
>NW_011346100.1:0-4186 GCF_000735185.1 Notothenia coriiceps | reverse complement strand
TTTTGACCTGTGATCACTAAGCTAAGAGGAGTATTGTTAACTTTGGAACCGAAGGAGGCAACTTTGAGTTACGATGGAGGTTCTTCCATTATGTGCTCAGTTAGTTGCTCAATACCGTTTCCTTTTCTGTCTACTGTGAGGTTTTTTTCTTGCTTTTGGTTTTTGGTCAGGATCTCTTTACATATATTGTATATAATATCATATGCTATATATTCTGTATATTGCATGTATACAATATATCCGTTTTCAAGATTTTTCGGAATATTCAGTATGCAAATTAGGCATTATCTCTGGCTAACTTTTGGTGAATTTAGAAGAAATCCACAGCGAAGAATACACACATTTAGACAGATAAACACATATTGTTGTTCTATTACATGTTTTCTTTCCATTACTTTTAAAGAGCATGACCTGATAGGACATGTTAAGCCAAAACTCTTAAAATTGACCTGTGGATGAAGAAAACAATATTTCTGCCTGTACTGTCTATTTATTTTATTTTATTATTTATCATAACTACAAGGACTGCACTTGGAACACATTTTTGGTTTCCAGGAATTTCAAACTCATGTTGAAATGTAACGTGACATTAGAGACATACTAATGCATTGTTGATTTTGTTCTTTTCATTGTTTTTGTTTTTCAAATTTTGAATATCATTCAAAGGTATATTCAATATTGGTATCTGTGAGCCTCTCCGCTCACACAGGGTTCAAATAGGGACGGGAAGAGCAGGTTGGTTGAACAAAGGCGTTTATTAACTCCAAACAAAAATATACGCGGGTCTCAAACGTTGCCCGGGTGGGAACCTTCACAGGTCCTTTGGCGACCTTCCAGGATCCCGCCTACTGCAAAACAGACCAGAACCAGGTTACGACATGCTTTTATTCCGGCACCGATTACCTGATTCCGATCAGCTGTCTGGCCTCCGGCCGAGCCACTCCCTTCACTCCAGCAGCCAGCGCCCAAACCACACCCCGCTGCCACAGTATCGTCCCCCCCTATCGTCCCCCCCTATGACTAAAAAAAATGTCAGTTATTTAAGGACGATTTATAAACGTACACACCCTCCAGTTACTCTCACCGTCTTCTTTTCCGTCTCCTCCTTTCCCCACCTTCTTCTCTACGTAATTTGATAGTTGATATCATCAATACCCCCCACTCCTTCCTCCTCTTTCTCACTCTCTCGGTCTGTTTATCTCTAAGGAGGACAGAAAGACTGTTTGTTCACTGCCCGTCCCCTTTTGTCCAGATTAGACAATACATTGACTGGAGGAGGAGGAGGAGGAGGAGGAGGAGGAGAGTAGCAAACATTTGTTAGAAGGGACAAGGATAGACAAAGGGGAGAGGTTATGAAAATGTATAACATTCAAGTTATTTCTCAAAGAATGTTTCTGCAAAGTAACAAGAATAGAAACTGCAACAATGGTGATATGCTAATACATGATTATCTGTCCCGCTACAAAATGAAACTTTTTTATTTCCCAATTACATGAAGAAAAATGCATTTCTTTTAAACAGGGACAGTACACATTAATCAACATTTCTGTAAATGTGCCAGAGTTAGCCAAGTGGCTATTTCTCATCTGTAGTCTGTACACTTCCTTTTTTGCAAAAAATGCAACATTATCAGGTGTAGCTGTATACTGTTTATTGGGAGTGGGTGCAAGTGTGTGGTTTAGTGTGTGTGATGAAAGGCAATGTAAGTTAAATCCAACATTGAAGGCTCCTTGAGAGGTTAGTGTGCTGCAATTGCATCATTTCTTTTTTATAAAGAGTATTTCTTTATTGAAGGAAAGCTTAGAATGGCACTTTCTTTTTCTCAAGATGTTAAACTAATATTCTTTTTTTTCAAGTGACTGTATCATACCATTTGGTGCAACATGTTACTATAATGTACATAACCAATTGATTTAAACCATAAACTGATTATGTACTTTTTCACTAACGTATTAGTGAAAAAGTTAAATTGTCTCGTAGACTTCTATACAATGGACCTTTAGTTTGCAAACAGTGGAATCGCCACCTGTTGGTCGTTAGAGAGAATGCAGGTTTAAGCCACTTCATCTTTGGTTTCATTTTCCAGACACGGAAAAGCTTGTTGGACAGAATCTGTGAGAGGAGTAGAGGAGGGGAACCAGGTAGGAGGAGAGTTTCTAACAGCCGAGCAGCTGACCTTACACACACACATGCATACACACACATACCACAGGCCTCTTTCTGATGCACACTTGGTCCTATTTGTGCATCCAAGTTCTCAGAAGTCCAGTGATTTGCTAACACTGTGCAAGAGTCTTTGCTTGACGATCAGGATTAGGTTTGAATTTGAGTTACATTAAAGGTAAATGTACTTTTAGCACAACCTCGAGGGCCACCCACACTGCCTGAGTGTTGTCAGACGCATTCAATTGAACATGTTTTACAATCTCCTGCAACCACACTAAAAGACACTTTACTCTACTTTTAGTGTTTCCTCTGAGCTTTAAAAGTGTAAACTCCACATGCCCACAGCAGAAGGAGGGTGAATATCAAAATTATATTGGTCACATGTACACAGACACCACAAAGGTTGATGTTTCTCTGTGGCTGCTGGATGTGTACATTTGAAACCTAAGCCTTATCAATGTCATAAAGTGATAATATGTCAATGTTTTTACAGCTTGTTGTCTTTCCCCCAGTATCCTCACACATCAATCAACGCTGCTCTATTTCACCACCAGTTTGACTTTGGTTCGTAGATCTTATTTCTTGTAAATATAAAATACAGCTAATCTAAAGCTAACAGTAGCTAACTTGCTTGGATATCAAGGTGAATTAAGAATGTACGTTAACTTGGGAGGCAAACATTTTGCAAAAACTATCAAAAATATTCTTAAAACCAGATGTAATAACCTGACAAAATGAATAGACCACCTAATTAGAGTGTCTTTTAGCACAACTTGGCGCAGAACAATATTGTTGCCAGAAACCTTTCAAGAAGCCGGGCCTAATACATTCTGTGCTTTATCGGCTTTTTTTTACTATAAATTGGACCTTAATCTACAAAGTGAACATAATGCAGAGTTGAAGAAGACTTGAAGTGAGATGTAATGTTTTCATAGACTTCTATGCAATGCAATCGTATTATTTTCCCCTCCAGTGGAGTCGAGCCCTTGCCATTTGAAAGAAAGCCTTTTTAAGACATCTTTTAACTTTTCAGACCTGGATGTATATTTTATAACTTGTCCTAATTTATATGCATGCGCCCATTATTTCTAAGTAGTGTAAGGTTTACAACTGTCCACAGAGACACTTTTTCTGGCTGCACCACTGTGTTCATCCCTGTGTGCAGTCTATCCACAGTTGAGTTGTTGAGGGCCGAGATGAATATGGTATTTCCAGTGGCGACTGGTCATTAGGGGCATGTGGGGCACAGCCCCACCTAGTGTCAGCAGAAAGTATTAAAAATAATGATTACAAAAAAATGCAAAAAAATAATATTTTTTTTTTTTTAAGATCATGTTTAATCATCTGATTCGTCTGTACATTGCTGTTTTAGTCTGTGTTCTTCTAATTAGTGTCTACAGTGTGTGCCTATTGAGCTGTTTAGAGCCATGTGGGACAAAACCCGATCATGCCCTCCCTCTCACTGTCTTAGTCAGGGGTTCCCAACCTTTTTCATCCAGGGCCCCCCCCCCAAATGACTCCTGTTGGAATTTGCGACCCCCCAAAACTTTAATTATCGCTATTGCCGATCTGCCCCCCTGCCCGATCTGTACTGCGCATGTGCGAGATGGTCTTCCATACTGGACAACTCCGTACGGCAACCCAACTAGGACACTTGACACAGTGGCGTTTGGCAAAGCACAAAAAGACAACAAAAAAAACCGAGAGAGATGAGTTATTGTTATTACAACGTGACTTCACTATTATTTAACAACTCTTGTTATTGGGTTCTTTTATTTGGGGTTAAGTACATTGTCAGAATAAGTGAGAAATGGATTTAACTTCTGTTTGGCAGCCATCATACTGAATAAATATTTACTGTGAATGTATGCAAAAATGTATGGCATATAGCTGTCTAACAGAAGTTAAATCCATTTCTCACTTATTCTGACAATGTACTTAACTCCAACTAAAAGAACGCAATAAAAAGAGTTGTAAAATAATAGTGAAGTCACGTTGTAATAACAATAACTCATCTCTC
>NW_011346099.1:0-4533 GCF_000735185.1 Notothenia coriiceps | reverse complement strand
GATTAAAATAGCCCAATTGCTTTTACAATAAATAAACATTGAATGTGTTTAATTGAATAGGAAAGGGGTTTAACGTTAGTGGCAGGTTGTGTGTGAGAGAATAAATAAGACAGCCCAATATTTTAAAAAAAATCTTCTTTTTCGCAACTTTCCGCATATTTCGCAATTTCACCGCATAAAATCACATCGCATGTTTAATCGCATAATCAAGGATTTTTGCCCGCGTTTTTCTGGAGGGTCTAATAATGTTTTCAACAAGTACAATGTCATATCTATGTGTGTCTTGTGTTCCTATGAAGTATCAGGGTAAATGAGGAGCCCATTCATGAAAATAGATCCTAGAATGACTCATTTACATATTTAAACCTAATATAATATATAACAGCTAAATAAATCCTCAAATGCTGGAAGGGAGGCATGGCAGTCACAATGGAAAGGGTGAAGATACAAATGAAATAAACTCGATAACTGTCTTTGTGATTTGCAGATGTCACAACAGAAGAGCATTGATTTTAAAACCTTTCAGACATTCAAGGCTTTTTCGAACCTTTTTATCCGTATCATTTCAGACAACTTTTAAAGACTTGGTAAGGACCGGCTGAAACCTTGTTTTAAGACATCATCTCCATCCCAATAGAAAAAATACCTTAAAAGGTCACCTATCATGCAATTAGCCAATAGCATGGGTCTCAGATTTATAAAAAACATGTCTATGAAGTGTTTTGCTCAAAATACCAAACAGATCACCCATTCTAGCCATGCCTCATACCCCTCTATTTCACTTCCTGTTACTAAAGTGCTGATTCGGGGTATAAAGCTTTAAAAAAAAAGCTGGGGGGGCGGAGCTTATGCCGGCTCATGCGGGATCCGGTCTAAAATAAATGCTGCGGTGATGAAACGCCAAAACCACATCAAGGGTTATTTCTGAAACAGTATGGAGCTCAAAGGCTTTCTCTCGTGCCGGTTATACCACAAGGTGAGTTCCTTTTTACTTCCTGCTTCTTCACACACATGCTCTCCAGTACAGGTTAGCTCTGAGTGTTAGCGATGCTAATCTAAACAAAGACCATATTACGTCCAAAACACGTCGAGCATTGATTCGGATAGCGAGTTTCTGATAGGGCCGTGGGTGCCATCCGATATAACTTCATATCGGACGCAAATCTGGATCAGCTCCGTTGTACCCCTGTTTTCAGAGATTTGCACACAGAGGAAAAGAGAGAGGGTTTTATTTTCTGACACTTTGTGAGTTCCCCGACACACCGCGTATTTATGTATAAAAGACATCAAAAGGTGCATTTTGCATGATAGGTCCCCTTTAATAACAATAAAGTTATTTTCTTTCTTTGTGTAACATCACTGTTTTTTGACTGCACTGAAAATGTTGCTTTTGAAAGGAAAAACACAAATAACACAAATATGGATACTTAATTAGCCTGTTGTGAGTTTTCAAAAATAAATACACCTGTCCCGATTTAGGAAAGGTTGACTTTACAGGGCTCTGGAGTTATTGTAAATAAGCTTACTTTTAATTCTTGTTAGCTGTAATTTGGTCCTTCATTGTGTTTGTTTGACAGACAGTCTTTCACTGTCGACTTGTATATATTCAACTCTGTAGTTCCGTTTCATTTCCTATTTTGAGATGTTGATATTGTTGTTTATATTTTCACATGCGGTGCAATGCCTCGTTGTAACGTGCCTATGACGCAAACAAATTAATAATTGGTATCGATAAAGTTAATCTGATCTTATCTTAGAAATGTTTGGATAAAATATTATAAAATACTTGTATTAATTAGTGTAGCTTTGAAGTTTAAACACCACGTGTAAAAAAACAATGAAAGTCCACGCTATGAAAGAAGCTTCTTCCTATTCGGTTCACTTTTCAAAGTTAACATCAGAAGCAGTTTCCTACCTGATTTGACTGGTTGGTGAGATACGGCTCAAAGTCGTTATCGTGCACTGTGTCCTTCTGGTGGAGGGAGCCATTCTGCACGGAGACTGGGAACGCTGCAACAAAATGAATCACACTGTAGTCAAAACTGAAATCTACACCTGCAGGATTCCCAAACACACCTAATGATGGTGAATCCTGACATATCTGCACAGCTGGAGGTACATCCCAGAACCCTGCTTTAATAACCTGCTCTAGTTAGCGTGCATCTCTTCCTCTTATGGCTGCAGTTATAGTCTTGGAGTGAAACAGAAGTGTGGGGGTGTTCCGTGTTGTACAGAGATGTAAATAGATGTTTCTGTCTGCAGGATAAACACAACCTTTGGAGATTTGACCTTTTCAAAAGTGCAAGGTGTTTCCATTGATGAGCTGACGATGTATGTTCGCTACTGCATTAAATAAGACATTTGAACACAGGGAGGACATGAGGCATCTGTTCATACAGGATTGTGAGTCTCTTCTCTTACCTTTGCTTGCATCTTGTCCTTTCGATGTCTTCATGGCCACAATGAGAGGATGGAAGCATGTGAAAGGAGAAAACACAACACATGCATGGGTCTATAATGCACTGTACAAGCAGACACAAGAAATGCAATACATATTTTATATTTTGTCATTAACAACACCACTGAATGCACTGCTGTCCTGGGAGTGTTCTGCTAATTGAAAAGGGACACAGTGCCACAGAATAAGAGACTGCTGCTGCAACATGCATTTGGTTTTCATATCCACCTACATCTTCTGTGTGAAGAAACATGTTTAATTAGTAATGTTGTTTTTAGTCTAGCATAATTGCACTGCTGCATTATGGTTTCAAATGTGCAGGAAAAGCATGAATTATAAACATTGTCGTTAATTTTCTATATATAAATATTCCTTATACACAGTTATCGCTCACCTATGAGTTTGTACATAATTATTAAAATGCCTATGTATTTCATTTGTCTTATGACCCTATTTATTTGTATTTATTTTTTGTAATGGCTTTCTTTTTTTTTTATAGTTTCTATGTATAATTATTTTATAATTTCTATGTATTTTAAGTTTTATTTTACAAGCCATGTGTAATATGCTCTATACACTTTCTGTATTGTCCTCGTATTCAATTCATTAATGTTCTTTTGGGTCCTTAGTTTAAGGTAAATGCAGCAGTGTGTAGCACTTTATATTTCAGATTTTTTTATCAATGTTATTACTAACTCTTAAATGGTTTCTGTATCCTCGGGGAAACAGTCTTATATGGGTCTAATAACAGTCTAATAAGGGTGTAATAGCAGTGTAAAAAGGGATGTAATACTAGTGTTATATGGGTGTAATAACAGTGTACTATGGGTGAAATAACAGTCTTATTTGGACGTATAATACACCCATATATGACTGTTATCACATATTATTATAAATAATGGTGAAATATGGGTGTATTAATGTATTATATGAATGTAATGTAGAAAATACCAATTCAAAAAAATCACATATTAACCTATCTGCACACTGACATGTTTATATCTGTCCTCTGGGTGTAAATAGACCCTTTTCTCTAACCCACCACCCACTGTTCGCTGTGGTCCAGGCCTGTGGAAAGCTCCAGTGAGGGGGGCAGTTTCACAGCTCACCTCCCCGCTCTGAGAGCCTCCTAGCCCGGCCACACTCCCCCTCACACCTTGCCTCTCAGCGGAGGGATACATCTTAACGGTTTTTCTTACCTGAGGGTCTATACTGGCGGCAGACATCCTTTACCCCACCAGGTGTAGTGCGGTGTGTGTGTATGTGTGTGTTTATGTATGTGTGTGTATGTGTGTGTGTATGTGTGTGTGTGTATTTATGTGTGTGTATGTGTATGTGTATGTGTGTATGTTAATGGCAGTTTAAACAGTCCGTTAGCCGTTAGCAGTGATCCGGTCTCTCAGTTCGGAGGACCGTTTCTTCTCTCCCCGGTGTCTCTGGCTCTCCTCTCTCCGGTCCCGGGTCCTCATGAACTCCGGCGGGGCTTCAGTCCTCTCCGGTCCCCGTTAACTCTCCGGGAGATTAAAGATCCTCCTCCGGTGGCCCTGCTGCTCACTTTGCCCCAATGGCAGCTTCATCCGGGGACTGAAGGGGAGGAAGTGACGTAGGGGACGTAAAAGAAAAGACGCGTTCAAGGCTCAGTGTTGTTTTTTTATGTCGTTTTTATTTATTTTCAATTTAATATTATTAAGGTTGATTAAGACACATTTATTATAACCATACATTCCCTATATAGTCCCTCCCCCTTCCCACCCATCTTGTAATTTCACAGAAATCATACCTGATGTTTGTGCTCAATCGTCTGAGTTCATCTATCTATTATATTGATTATAGCACACACATTTATACAAATCACATACATTCATACATTTTTTCACAACATTTCATCTGTTTAAACTGAATTGAGATTGACTCCTAATAATCTACAATTAATGACCTTTTTAAAGTTTCTTTTTTTAAACGTGTTTATTAAAATCCCTTTTTGGTTTCTGTACCATTTCGTAGAGTAAAGTTAGAAATACTAAAAATCCATCTATCCATCCATCCATCTTCTCGCGCTTATCCGTGGTCGGGTC
>NW_011346098.1:10209-11965 GCF_000735185.1 Notothenia coriiceps | reverse complement strand
CATTCAGTTAAGCTTGTTTTGATTCATTTGTGCATGTACTTAACTCTTAAGAACAGGTGCATCTACACACATACACACATTGTTATTTATGTCTAACTACAAACAGTTGTAGTTGTTGGCAGAGATGGACAAAAGTACACACATCCTTTACTCAAGTAGAAGTACAGATACTCGTGTTTAAAAATACTCTGGTGAAAGTAGAAGTACTGACTAAACTTCTTCACTCAAGTAAAAGTAAAGAGGCTTTGAAATGTACTTCAGTAAAAAGTACCCATAACTAGCAGCTGTTTTAAAGAGTACCTGACCTCCCTTTATATCAATAGAACAATAATGTCATTGTTAGCTAATGAATGTTTCCATGCTGAACAACGGCAACATGACAACGTTTTCATTGGTCCCTCTTCTTTAGAGAAGACCAGGAAATGATGGATACACGGATCGTGTTCACATCAATAGGCACGCAATGACTCTAAATAATAATGATCACGCCACCAAACACACATTCAGACTAAAGGGACCAGCCTGTTTGGAAAATGTAGGAAGTGAAAGTACAGATATTTGTGTTCAAAATGTAAGAAGTAGAAAGTACAGGTATTTGGGTTCAAAATGTAAGGAGTAAAAGTAACAGCATGAAAAATAAGTAGTGGAGTAAAGTACTTATACCAGAAACATGTACTTAAGTACAGTAACAAAGTATTTGTACTCCACTATTTCTGCAGCTTGATGTGTCTACTTTTACAAAAGGCTGGAGTAAAAGCAGGGGGAGCTGAACGTGAGCATGAGTGACCGAAGTAACCCGACCTCTGGGAAGGAATATTAGTCATTTTCCCGCAGGAGCAAGAAAAGACTGGTACATGTTTTGTAGTGAGAGAGAGAGAAGGAGTGGCATGGGTGGATGCTGGTAGGAGAACTTCTGCTCTCTTGTTTTCAACCACCAGTTGCTTCAAACTGTTCAGTGTTTTTATTACCTCTCACCAGAGAACATAAACAGTTCGAACTTTGAGTTTTCACGCTGGCGAGGTCAGGGATATGTGGGATCTAATGTGGAAATACTGCATTTCAGTTCGGACAATAAGGTAGGGTTTCCTGTTGGCTTTTCCAGTGATACATCATGCTTTATGCAGAATACTTAGTCTGTTTTTAATATATATTTGGACACCTGTATTATATTTAGCATTTATTTTAGGCAATGCTTGCAAATGTATTCTTTATGCTTTGCTATTTGGTTAATGTTTAAAAAGTTGTGAAAAATATTTGCTTTTTATAGAAATTGCCATATTTGGGAATTCAAGAAATGTCTAATTGCATTTGCAGTACAGATACACCTGTTGTTACTCATTTGACACATGACTTAGATACAGGGGATGTACCTCAAATTAAACAGCAACCTAACACAGTTCAACTTAAAAAGTGGACGTAAGTTGAGGGTGCACTTGTGACCCCGGTCATTGGTTTTATACCTACCACTACCCTGAAGAATTGAAATGACCAGCTAAAGAGACTATGTAGTAGACGTGCCGCTGAGTAGTGTAATGGGAATGTGTTGATAATAACATACATGCGCTTAATGGATCCTTCACATGTAGTGTGACTAATCCATCTTCTGAAGGGCTCATCGTTGCATGGTTGGAATACGGTCTCTAAAACACATAAATGCAGGTGTCTTTTAAAAAGAATCCAAGGCACACTGTAGGGCTTATTCAAAATGTAATTGCCAAAATGTTTGCATGGCTATTTGTATTAAAACAAACAAACC
>NW_011346098.1:6316-9785 GCF_000735185.1 Notothenia coriiceps | reverse complement strand
CCCCCAATAAAGCAAAACTGCACGTTTCAGAGTGGCCTTTTATTGTGGCCAGCCTAAGGCACACCTGTGCAATAATCATGCTGTCTAATCAGCATCTTGATATGCCACACCTGTGAGGTGGGATGGATTAGAAGTGCTCACTATCACAGATTTTTTCAGATTTGTGAACAATATTTGAGAGAAATGGTTATTTTGTGTATGTAGAAAATGTTTTAGATCTTTGAGTTCATCTCATGAAAAATGGGAGCAAAAACAAAAGTGTTGCGTTTATATTTTTGTTCAGTGTAGATAGATATTGCACATAATCTGTACGACAACGGAGCTAGCTCACTTGCTAACACGCTAACAGAGCTGCTGTGTGTGATTTTAGAGAAAACTAGAGTGTTGAAATTCACACACTGGCAGTGTATTAAGAGAAATATTTGAATGAAGACACAACAAAGCTACATTAGTTGACTGCTTTTTTATTTATTTGTATTACTGCACATATTTTTATTTTATTCCATTCTATTTCTATCAAAAATATTGTATATTTTTGTTATTATTTTGTAATTTTGTTATAGTTTTCTTAAAATAGTTCTCTATCTGTGTTTTACATTTTTGTTTTTACTTTTATGTATGCACCACAACATCAAGTCAAATTCCTCGTACGTGTCAACCTACCTGGTAATAAACCTGTTTTTGAGTCAGAGAAAGGAGATTTACTGGACTTGTTCCTCAAAACACTTCTTATTTCCATGTGGATATTCAACAACTGTTCTTTCCGTGTTATTGAGAGCATTTGAAACCATGAGAAATGCTGTAGGAAATGGGTAAAAGCATTAATGGTTTCTGCTCGGTGATTACACAGGGCTAACATTAGTGGGCATTGTGGTAAAAGCAGCCTGAGTCAGCAGCAGCCAATCGCCATTCATAAACTCCTAAGGTCTGTAATTCCAGTCTCTGTGGGTCAGCCAGCCACAGTTTGAGTTCTTTAACACAGACATGTTCCTCCCTCTCAGGCATTTTATTGAGTTTCTGATCCCTGTCTGGTACACAGCACGCACACCGTCTTGTGTAACTTGGCAATCACACATTTTCCACAGTCTCTGCTGCTGAGTTCTCATGAATGCCTCAGTTACACACTTTTTCCCTTTTGGCTTGGAGTCCCTTCTGTCTGCTCTGCTAAAAAAGACCACATACTCACTCACACATGAACATGGAGTCAAGTGTGTGGTATTTTTAAAGAGCTGTACCTTAAATTATCCTCGTCCACATTTACAGTTTTCAGTGTCAGTTCCTTGTTACTGTATCGACACACAGCACTATTAGTTCAAGCTGATTTCCATCAACTGTGGAACAAGTTGTGAATGCAGCAGATACTGTATATGAAGTTAAATTGGAAAATAGCGAACAATAATGTAGATAACTAGCTAGCTAACAGCAGAGATCTTCATTCTCGGGCACAGCAAATACCGTATATAATCAAGTTATTTTGGTAAACATGTATGCAGACATACTACCTATGTAAACATTCAGCCGCCAACACATAGACGATTTAGCATCAGGCTAATTAGGCTAATATTCTTTCTCGTTTCAATTCTATTTACTCTGCATACAATCCTTAAAAACTAGCCTAGCCTTGACAAGCTACTCACTAACTTTGTATTCTGTTTGCTTATGCTGCATTATGCTCGAGGGTCAAGTCAAAAAATAATGAAAACAAGGTATTTTCGCTTGTAATCAACAGAAAAATCTGCCAATAGAGCAAGTGAACATTTGCTTGGTTAGATTTCCGGAAATAAGACGATATATTTAGATAAATCAGATCTTGTAATTAGCTGGAAAACTGACCAGGATCAGGAAATGTAGTGTTACAGAATAATCCAGAAATGCTACATAGTTTTCTGTTTTCCGATTAGTTGTAGATTTTTCGATAAAAATGTTTAAGAAAAACGTTTAATCTGAGGTTCAACTCAAAATAACATGTTTTTCTTTGTCTAGAAACAAGACCCTTTATCTGGCTGCATTGTTACTCCTTAAAGTGGACCTATCACGTTATATTTGAAACATACATTGTAGGGCCATACCTATATAAAACATGTCTGTGAAGTTTTTTTTTCAAAATACCAAACAGATCATGCATTTTAGCCATGCCTCATTTCGCTCTATTTGCTCTATTCCAGCCCTGTCTTCACAAGGGCTGATTCTGTGGCAAATGAGCTGCGGCTGACCACGCCCCCCTGCAAAGGAGGGGGGCGGGGCATGAGCGTCATGTTACCATGCTGTTACCATGCTGTCACCATGCTATTACCATGCTGTCACCATGCTGTTACCATGCTGTCACCATGCTGTTACCATCCTGATACACCATGCTGTTACCATGCTGTCACCATGCTGTTACCATGCTGTTACCATGCTGTTACCATGCTGTTACCATCCTGTTACACCATGCTGTTACCATCCTGTTACCATGCTGTTACCATGCCATGGCAACCTCTCATTCCCTGATAGGTGGAGAGTTGCCCATATAGGCGGAGCTCCCCGTTTCTGACGTCAGAACAATTTCAAATCTGGATCAGTCTGTATCAGATCTGTTGCAGCCCCGTTCTTAGAGATTTGGGTATGGAGGAAAAGAGAGAGGGTTGTATTTTCTGACACTTGGTGAGTTCCCTGACACACCGGGGGCACATGTGTAAAACACGTACAAAAGTGCATTTTGCATGATAGGTCCCCTTTAAGTTATTATGTCTTATGTCAAGTATAAAAAGATATTCTGACTAAATATTAGATTTATATACTTGGCAAGATTTCAAGTTTGTGTAGTGTAGGGTTTACCCGGTCCTTAATCCACTGGGATTGAAGAAATACGGTGCGATTTAACCGCGATTGAGGGTGTATGGTTTTAAGAGTTCTTGTTTTTCGTGAATTGACTTGCTATGCTGATCTAATCCACACTTCTCCCTGTCCTCATTGTGTATGTTATTCATGGAGAAAGCTTGGTCCCTGTCCACTAGCTGTCAGAGGATGCCACAGACATCTTCCCTTCTCGTACACATTTCTGATTGGCCATGTTTCCGCTACAATTAACATTTCTGGCTACAACAGAAGTGTGTGTAATGACTCAGAGGTCTTAGGCAGGGCTGTGTGGGTGTTTTTGGATCACATTGGTGTCTGTTTGGCAACACAAGCAAACATACCCACAAACACTGCCAAATCCAGGCTGGGATTCTCTTCAAATGTTGTAAGAAAATGTCACATTGCACTGCATCGCTCATAGGTAGCAGGGTCTACTGTTCTCTGCCTGCTTCACACACCTAAGGCATTTCACAGTGTTATTGTTGAGAGTGACAGATTGACCCTCTGATAGCACTCATCTTTCTCTGAGCGCTGTGTCGTCTTCCTGCAGTGCATTCCTGAAGGAAGAAGTCATACCTCGATAACTCTCTGCTCACATGCAGCTAATTCTCCTTTGACCCTCTGTTTCCTC
>NW_011346098.1:0-2477 GCF_000735185.1 Notothenia coriiceps | reverse complement strand
TTGTGTGTGTGTGTGTGTGTGTGTGTGTGTGTGTGTGTGTGTGTGTGTGTGTACTCGCTACAGGGTGTACTTTGAGGGTTTGTGACTCTGCAGACCGTTTACATGCATACAAAGCTAAGGGGACGGGTAATAACCGGAAAAGCGTGATGGTGGCGTGATCATTATTATTTAGAGTCATTGCGTGCCTATTGATTTGAACACGATCCGTGTATCCATCATTTCCTGGTCTTCTCTAAAGAAGAGGGACCAATGAAAACGTTGTCATGTTGCCGTTGTTCAGCATGGAAACATTCATTAGCTAACAATGACATTATTGTTCTATTAATATAAAGGGAGGTCAGGTACTCTTTAAAACAGCTGCTAGTTATGGGTACTTTTTACTGAAGTACATTTCAAAGCCTCTTTACTTTGACTTGAGTGAAGAAGTTTAGTCAGTACTTCTACTTTTACCAGAGTATTTTTAAACACGAGTATCTGTACTTCTACTTGACTAAAGGATGTGTGTACTTTTGCCCTCTCTGGTCAGTGACCCTCTGATGGATTAGAGACACAGCAGCTCTCACAGTATTCTGCAGCCACTTAAACTCTGTTTTCCACATTCGCCTTGACCTCCCTTTTTAACCAAGTGCTTCTCCCAGCGTGGCTTCAGAAAGTCCATTATTTCCTCCTCAGGAAGAGTCTCGCCTCCACCTTAGTAGATTTGGAAAGTTGCACCTGACAGCTGGGTGTAAGCACTTGCCAGATTGTGGTGTGTGTGTGCATATTTTAACCGAAACACAACATCTTGTGCAGATTTCCTCTGAAATGCAGGGTATGTGAGTTGCTCTTCATTAGCCCAGCAGAGAACAGAGAATGCCCCGTCGCTAACATCTGGCTGGTCACATGTGAACATCATTGAAAACATGGTGGTTTGACCCAAATTGTTACCCTAAAAGCAAAGTAAAGTTAGGATCAGGGAATAAACAGAGCCTGGTGTTATGAAAGGAATGACGTTATTATTCAGATTATTACACGGCTACATACTAAAGACAATCATTTCCGAGGAATGATTTTACTGACACACATTGGTCTGTTCTCCTTAGCAACGGTCTGTTCTCCTTAGCAACGGTCTGTTAACGAAAATGACCAACATCTGGAAGGTTCAAATAGACCAATCACAATCAAGTATTCAACTTAGCTTTGTTAAAATCTAATTTATAGCGATAACAGAGCAGTGTGCTTTAACTACTCTTGGCCATTTTATCCACATAATTAAGTCCATGAAAGTTTACCAAACATAACTCAATAAAAGGAATGAATGAATAAAAAAGCTGTTTACACCAGCTCAGTTAATGTCCCAGTAATGTTGTTTATAATGTGAAGCCCCATAGCTAATCAATGGGGGGCTAATGGTTCCTGGAGCACCCCGTGCTACTGGCCCACTCCCTTTGGCTTTGAATTCTGGGTAAATATCCATCACTGGCAGTATTTATTCAGGAGGCTTTTGTTGTTGTTGTTAATTCGAATCAGCAATGAGGTGAATATTGGACTTCATTCACGCTTTGAGGGATGGTTATTGTATTGTCGTTAAATACATTCTAGTTATTGTATGTTTAGTTTTTGGAAAAAACACTTCAATAACATAGCAGCAAAATAATTAGTGTTTATCATTTATTTTCTGTTGCATATTACAACCCATTTGCAGAGAAGTAGATTATTTTTTCATGTATTCGTCCCTTTGTCCCATTTCCCTTTGCCTTCAACCTCCCTCTTTAACTTTAATCCTCTTCTTCTCTCCCTCCTCTTTTATTATTTGTGGCTGAAGTCTGCAATAAATTAGTACGAGCGAAAGCCCAATCAATTCCCGCTCATTTGCAATTCCTCTGCGTTAAACACTTTTCTTTATTACCAATGTCATAATTAATGTGGAGGAGATTGAGAGCACACGAGGGAAAATGGGGGAGGCATTGTGTGTGTGTGTGTGTGTGTGTGTGTGTGTGTGTGTGTGTGTGTGTGTGTGTCTCTCTCTTACCCAGTGTGTACATGTGAGTCTTCTTGTCGGTGAAGTAGGTCCTGAGGTCAGCGTCAGGTTTCTTGGCGTGTTTCTCCTCAAACTCTCCAGTTTTGGGGTTCTTGTGTCTGAAGATGAAGTGCAGCTTGAAGTCCTCTCCACATTTATCCGGTCCAAACATGATGGTGTACGGAGTCTTATCCGTGAACTGGTCCTATAAACACACAGGTTTAATTTCTCCAAGTCTCCTTATTTCACAATAAGAGCTCTGCTTCCTTCAAAATAATGCAGATTGTTTAGAATTTTTTTTTTTTCTTTTTTTAAATCCTTCTTTATCTATTATAACATTTTGCCTCCAGATAATGTGTGATTATTTCACAATAAGAGCCCTATTCACTTTATATTTCACAATAAGAGCCCTATTCACTTTATATTTCACAATAAGAGCCCTATTCACTTTATATTTCACAATAAGAGCCCTATTCAC
>NW_011346097.1:0-6085 GCF_000735185.1 Notothenia coriiceps | reverse complement strand
GCTGTATGAGAAACCAATGTGAGTTTGGAACATTGAACAATGTAAATCTATTCTAGTAGACCTCAACAATGGAATTATGATCAGTAGAATTGGTCATGACATGGGACCTTTAAGACGCATGCACGCACGCACGCACGCACACACACACACACACACCTGGCAGCAAGGAAGAGGACGCAGCTGACGGCGAGGTAGGCCAGCAGCATGAAGAGCCACACGGCCGGAGAGAAGGGGTCCAGGAAGGAGAAGTACCCCGGCTTCCGGCCCTGAAACACACACACACACACACACACACACACACACACACACACACACACACACACACACACACACACACACACACACACACACACACACACACACACACACACACAATCACTCTGTTAATAATGTGTTAATAAGAACTTATTAAACATTTTTCCAATTTTCAAAATGAAAAGAAGCATATTTGGCACATTTTGTATCACTCTGATCCTGTGACTCTGTAAATGTGTTCTGGCTCCTCACACGGTTACAGCCTCACACATGGAGCCACCTGGACTTTAAATCATGAAGTTTATGAGAGGAAGTTCTGTGTCCAGGTGGAGGCAGTGAGCAGTGAGGAGGACCATCTACCGGGCACAGAGCTGTCACTGTCTGCTTGCTAACACAACCTTCCCTTCCATATCACATCACAGCCATGTGTGTTTGGAAACACATAATCTTTCACATTTTGTCAGGACGTAAATCCAAAATTTTAATAAATAAATAATGTAAATAAAAAACAGTTGCAAGCCTTTCAGTGTTAATGACTGTGGGTCGATGCCTCCCATCCAGATGCTTACCGTCGACCCATTTCATCACCTTCCCTTAGTGCCTGTGCTCGTCCAAACTGTTGACAATGACGCAAATCGTCTCAGGGAAATGTCATGCAGATCAGTGATAACCTAACCATCACAGCACATCTGTATAAATCCCAAAAATAAACTATGACATTTGTTGTAACTCTTTCTAATGATTTTTTTTAAGCCAAATTAAAATGATTATATTAATAAAATGTTTGTAATATTATTCACGGATGGATTTCAAGGCGTAGTTGTGGGGGAGGGGGTGCAGTTCGGTGGGCTAAGGATTGCATCGCTGCTTTCTACGATGTGGTTCTGATGGTCATTGGTCTGTGACCTGCAGCACTCACTGGGATGAGGACCAGCACCCCTAAATCTGAGGTCATGGTTCTCAGCAGGAAACCGATAGACTGTCCTCTCCGAGTAGGGAATGAGTCCTGACCCCAAGGATTTCAGTATTCAGGAGACTCGGAGCAGAACCACTGCCCCTTCATGTTGAGAGGGGCTCTCTGCTGGAACTGCTGCCGCCCGGCCCGACTCAGATAAGCAGTATAGTAGATGGGTGGTTGAAATGTTTGTTTGAATTAAAAAAATAAAAATAAAACGCAGCTGACGAAGCAACTGCACGACTGGCCCGGGTAGACCACAGATTCCTCCAAGATATGACATGAGAGCGAGTGTTAGTCAACAGGATAATTTTAGATATTCATTCATTTTGTTGAATGATATTGAGCAGCAGTTCTCAGTTGCTATGAGCCTTCTGATGCTTTACTCAGTGCAGGATAGGCAGACACCACCTGCATGTTGTAAAACTGTCCGACTAAACGGACAGAGTTCTAAACACATGGTTTGTATTAAAATAAAACTTTATAAAAATGTACTTGATACTGTTTCAGGAGAAGATCATGGTGTGGGTTGTAAAAAGTATGTTTTGAAAGAAGTCCATGTGATTAGTTTCATATGAGACAAGAGCATGGGCGGCACCAGAGACTTTCTGTTGGGGGTGCTGTGGGGTAGCTTGCCGCTTCATGACTCCGATTCAAGCTCCGTTCTAGAGCTTTTCAGGTTCAGAACCGGTTCTTCGGTTCTCCGGCTCTTTTCACACCGCCCAGAGTCCGACTGGTGCTGCGTCATTGCGTCATCGTTTGCGTCATAACGTAACCGTTGCGTGCCTGCTTCATAAAGCCAAACCGCGCGGAAACCCCTCACAGCTCACACCGACAACAACAACAATGGCCGATTTGTGCTACATTCAAAACGGTTTTACAATCGTAATCATCAACTTCAACGACGATTCTGATTCCCCCTGCCCCGCCTCGACGTAAGCGTGACGTATGCTGTGCTTTTGCTCTGGCCGGACAATTTTTTGGTGCTTGAAACGAACCGGATTCCGGAGCTAAGAGGCTGCTCCGCTGCGGTGTGAACAGGAAAACCCTGTGCTTTTCAAGCTCCAGCTCCGAACCGGCCCTGAAACACCGTTGGTGTGAATGAGGTATATGAGGTTCACTTTTATGGTTCTAATGAAATATTAATTACCAAGTTATCTTGTTTTAGCACGTATGTTTCCCAGATAATAAATAACTTTTCTTCAAGTGATGCCAAAAGTTTTAGAGAAATGTCAGCCATTGGATGGATTGTATTGAACATAGTACAAATATTCTCAGGAGGAATTATGATAATGCTGATTGGCCAATTCCTTGGTTTGTGAAAAGATACAAATATATGTAATTCCCATTTAAGGTTTTTCATCCATTCTTTATTAATAGGCAGTCTTTTTTTATGTTTGCAAACATCCAGGTTTAAATCTAAGAATCCATTTCTGGAATACTGTTTTTAATTTCTGAAACTACAGTACAAACAAACCAGTGTATATATTAAAACACAGCACTAACACACAGACAGCCGCATTACAATTTCCATGCTGCATCCATCCCTCTCCTGTCGGCCCTCAGTGGGGCCCGGCTGTTGTGCGAGGCATACTTGGGCTGTGGCGTCAGTTTGGAAATGAGGCTCGTTTGCATTTAAACACTCTGCTCTCTGGGCACTTGGTGAAGTTGATGAGAGGAGGATGAGGGGAGGGGGGGGGGCTGGATTGAATGAGGAGAAGTGTACAGAGAGAGGGAGAGAGCAAGGGGAGTAATTGCAACACTAAGAGAGAGAGGGAGAGGGGAGTGTGTGGAGGGGGAGTGTGTGGAGAACACTGGCTAATATAAATTCATTATGTAAATCTGCAGCTCAAACAAATTGACAGGCGGGTATTACACCCGAGAGGAGCTGAATCAAGAGCAAGAAAGCATTAGCTCCACTCACCCTTGACCTCCAATCTCGACCTGTTCACCGGAGTGTGCCTGTTATGCATACTAAACACTCAGTCACTGAACAACACATTATGTTTTCTTACAGAGGTAGCTGGAGACAAAATACTCCATCCTACATCGACGCTGGAATGTCAACTATGCTGAGAGGAAAACACCGGAGGGGAGAGTGTTCTCACCTAAGTATACCCACATACCAGACCCACACTGCAGCAGATTCTTTATTCCAATATCTTAATGGAATATTTAAATTCCCAAAGCTGGAAGCCAAAAAACACAATGAAAAGTATAGCACGCCTGCAGAGAGAGGACTGAGTTTATGAACCAGATTTTTCCCAAAAGAGGGAGTTACTCCTTTATTTAAAGGTGGGGTAGGTAATTCACTTCAGAAACACTTTTTGTTATATTCCATGGAATGCTCTTAACATCCTGATAGCAATGAATAAATTAAATGCTTTGACAATAAATATATACAAATATTGGCGCTGTAAAAAGCACGACCAATTATCTGCCTCGGCCCGCAGCAGATAGTTGGAATTTGAATTCGGTTGAGTACTTTAAAATTCTAGCTTACTCGAGCTGGTTTCTCCATTCTTACCTACCCTACATTTAAGCCACTGTGTAACACTTTTCGAATCACCTGCCAATCTAATACAACTTTTTACTTTCACCTTCCTTAACACCATGCCTCCAAATTGAGCCAAACAAATCTAAGCTATTATCAAATAGGGTTAAAAATGCCTCCGAACTTTCTCGTTGCTCAAAGCTTAGCTTTTTTTTTTTTAGAGGGAGCAGGACTTCACTGTTGAGGTTCTGCTAATCCAACGGGGTTCCAGGAAGTTAACAGTTTTTCTATTCTCTTCAGTACTTTGCCCAACTGGACCTTTAGCTCCATGAGGTATGTGATTAAGGGCCCCTGGTAGCTCAGCTGGTGATTGTGAAAATGTGCCTGAATGAAAGTGGAGAGCCGCGGCTCCAGTGAGGCTACAGCTGCAGACGATGTCATCCAACCAGCAAGCATCACCACATGATGCTTTACATGGTAAAATGGAGGAACCCCCCCACCCTTATCCACCCGGCGCCAATCTGTAGAAGATTTCAGGGTGACAACACATGAAAAATCACAGTCCATTGTTTTCTGGTCATTAGTCATGTTTGTATTCACCACTTTTAAGTGATGTGACATAATGAGGGACAATACATTTGATTATGAAAAGCTTCAGAGTATTTTGATGTGAACTTCAAAGATGAGGTTTGCAGGGCTGAATTACTTTTTCAGTTTACTAAAACAAAGGTTCTGTCCCCCATGTCTCAAGGATGAAATGCAAATATTCAAAATTGAGCTTTTCTGAGAACTGAATAAAACTTTTGTATATTTAAAAACAAATGCCAGTATCAAAGCAAGCATACATTTATAATCCATGTTTTGTCCCTACAGTATATGACCCATATGATTTTATATGATTTTTTAAAAATCCATGTCCAAAAAGTGGATTGTTTTCAATGTTAAAACATGTGTTTAGAGAACCTAATATCATGCATTGTGAAAAGAATCCTACAAAAACCTCAACAACGAAAGACATTCAAGCAACATAGGCTTTGTTTCCCTTGGTTGGCTGTTTGGAGTTGTGCATCACTTTGGAGTGCGCTCAATCCACCAGACACTTCAGCACCCTCAAACATTGCCAACTCTCTCACAAAATCAAATAAACCACGTCTTGAATATTAAGCTCTCATGAATATCACCAGGTCGCCCCTTTCTGACCCAACAGGTGGGTTTCCTTTGGAGCTGCCCATATGAAAGCACAGGAGTGCAAGTTGTGATCAGCAGTGGTGTGGCGATGGCCGCCGCTCTGAAGCATCTGCAGCTGCCGTCAGCTTTAATTGGCCCGGCAGACTTAAAGCCAGACACCACTCATCTCTGACCTGAGCACTGCCGGGGAAAAACATTAAACAGGCTTCAAAGACCGCCGCCAGTTTAGGAAGAGAGGGTGGGAGACAAAGACAGTCTGGAAACGCAGATAAAAGCAGCAACAAAGACACAAGCAGTGAAAGGGAGAGGGGGGTCCTGATGAATGTGTTTGTCCAGAGCTCTACCAAGTGTGTCTCAGAGTAAATCCTTTTACCACACGAAAACCAGGCGGCCTCAAAGAGAGCCTGTACACAACTAACGGACAACTCATCTGAATCGTAATGAGCAGGAACTCTCGTTGTCTCTCACTCCGATTGAATTACAAATTAAGTGCTTTTATCGGCAGGACTGCTTAGAAAACAACATTGTAAAAGCATACTAATTCAACTACACATTTATGATTACAACTCAATACAAAAGGGCAGAGAAAACAAAAAAACTATGTATAAGAATTATTTAAGATATAAATATATACAGATGATATTATTATTTTCCATGTCTGACAGGGGCCTGTCAGATGTGAGCTCTTGCTTCAATTTGATGTCCAGGATGTTCAGAAGGCCGTTTTTATCTATTGACATAGTTGCCCATCGATACACATGTAAAAAGGTGGTGACCTCTAGTCAGTGGCGGTTCTTGAAGATTTTACATGGGGTGGCAAAGGGGGGGCAAGAGGTCATGCCAGGGTGGCATGGGAGGGCAGAGAGTATATGGTGTTTTATACTATATATACAGTACATACAACCCAGTCTCACAGCATTTCGTGTTATAGTCACAAAATTAATCTATTGATTCGTGTTCACCATAGGGCTGTACCCAGTGTTGGGCAAGTTACTTTTAAAAAGTAACTAGTCATAGTTATAGTTACTGCTCTCAAAAAAGTAACTAGTTACTTTATTAGTTACTAAATGATAAAAGTAACTAGTAACAAGTTACTTTACTTTAAAAATAATAACAATACAAATACAAGTTTTTGTGTTGTTTTTTGCTGACTAGTTCTCTGAAGGCAACAGACTCGACCGTTGCGATGGTCA
>NW_011346096.1:0-3214 GCF_000735185.1 Notothenia coriiceps | reverse complement strand
GTTATAATTAGGGATGTCCCGATCACCTTTTTTTGCTCCCGATTCCGATCATTTGATTTTGACAATTTGCCGATACCGATTTTTCCCGATCCGATCTTTATGCAATGCATTAAGAGAGAAAAAAGAAAAAAAGCATTCAAGTTGTCCCTTAAGGTTATTTTTTTATTTAAATTGGATATTCTATCCAACATGGATATAGCTTCTTTCTTTCACAGCAGCATTGGATCAGTTCAGTTGTGCAGCATTGGATCAAAACAAAATAAAGCTTTCAGTACTCGTTAGTTTACTGCTACAATTAGACACTGCGCCCTGCCCACTCTGTTGCCAGATTTGAGAGAAATAAGCAACCAGGTCTATGAAAACAAGCACCAAAGAAGTATACATGATGTTGTGTAATTTGAAACCAAAACTAAGGCCTCAGGATGACTTTAAGACTTGAACATGGTCATTTTTGTTTTTTGAATACAAAATGTAAAAAAAAGAATCCCGATCCCCGATTTTTTTTCTCCCGATTCCGATCTTTTGAAAATCACGTGATCGGCTCCGATCCCCGATCACGTGATCGGATCGGGACATTTCTAGTTCTAATGCACGATTTGCCAGCCAAATCAGATTTACAAGAAATTTAGATTTGACAACATATTAAAAAGGGGTGAATTGAACTGCAAAGCTCCCATACAGATTAAATACTAGAACCTTGAATTTCACTTCACAAAAACTGGAGCAATGACTTCTTCAACACTTAATCAATTAATGTGTCCTATGTGTCCTAATCAAGAGACAACTCATTTAAAAAAAAATTATAAATTCATTTTAAATCCTCTGTTTGGTATGAGTTGTAGCTCTGTTGTTGCTGTTGTCACCAACAACTAGTGTTGTCAGTGTTCTTAGAGTCGTTGGCTATAACAATTACTGTTTTATTCTAGCTGATGTATTATCTCCTAATGAATAAAGACAGGCTGTCTACAGTTGTCAGGGCTTTTTACAATGATATAGAGCCAGTGGGAGGGTGGATGATACGTGTGTGGCATGTGCATGTGTAGAACGAGAAAGAAGTTGAGCGAGCGTAGAAAGTGTCTGGAAGTTACCGGGAGTAGCAGCAGTATGACAAAGTCACAAATATAAACAACGGCCTCCCAAGAACATTTAATGTTATATTTAATTTACCAATCCTCCAGACACCCGCTCCATGGGGCGGAAGTCCAACAGCATGTATCCCCCCTGCAGCAGCAGCTCCTTACAGAGGAGAGGAGATGCCCCCCCCTGCTGAGAAGGCCCTGTCACCATAGGTCCGGAGCTTGGTTCTGATGGGCTGCAGTAGGTTAGCTTCAGCAGACCTGAGGCGACTGGTAGGGGCGTGTCATTGGATGAGGTCACTGAGGTAGGGGGGGGGCAAGGTTGTTGAGGGCTTTGAAAGTGAATAGTAAGATTTTAAAGTCAATGCGGTGTTTGATGGGGAGCCAGTGGAGGTCCTGGAGGCTAGGGGTGATGTGGTCAGAGCGTCGGATGGAGGCGAGCATACGGGCAGCTGAGTTTTGGAAATACTGACGTTTTTTGTGAATGTATGCAGGAGAACCATAAAGAATGCTGTTGCGATAATCCAGTCAGGGTGTGTCATCGGCATAAAAGTGGAACTCGAGTTGGTTTTGTCGAATAATTTTTCCAATTGGAGGATGTAGGTGATGAACAGAGGTTGACAAAGTACAGAAACCTGAGGGATGCCATGATTGACTGGGGCTGTGGGGGATTTGGAGTTGTTGATGGAGATGAATTGATGTCTGTCAAGGAGATAGGATTTAAACCAGGAGAGGAACCATTGTTGTGTGCATTGAAAACTGATCTGAATTAATCGATTGCATCCTATTTTGTAAGTGGTCCACTTACCAGGGTATGTTTTTGTCATTTGAAGCAGAACAGGGCAGAATAGCAGAGCTATTGGGGAATATTGATCATGCTTAACTCATAAATGCACTCTTACCAATGTAAAAGTTGCATTCATCAATTGGAAATTAGTAATTTGCACTACATTTTTATTCTTTACTGGAAGAACACAAACCTGTCTCTCAGGTAATGTCCTATGTTGTCAATGTTTCCTCTGCTCAGCCCTCACTCCTCATTACCGACCTCATCGTCCACTTTTCTTCCCCCAGGTCTATTTGGCAGAATGGAGGGGTCAAAAGGTAGCGTTGTCCAAACTGTCCTCTCTGGATTACCTGGAGGATTTCCTCCATGGATTGTCTATGCTACAGCTCCTGCAGGGCCCTCGGGTGGTGCAGCTGGTGGGTTTTTGCCTTAAAGACTACACCCAGGTCACGGAGCACCATCCACATGGCCCCCTCCTTAATTTGGAAGGTATTCTTGAACAGCAACAGCACCAGCAACACAATACATGGCAGGCCCGGCTGAGGTTGGCTATAGACTACGTCCTCATCCTGCATTACCTCCACAACAGCCCAGCTGGGCGGCGGGTCATGTGTGACTCCAACAGCCTGGAAAAAACCTTGTCCCAGTTTCTGCTGACAAGTGACTTTCACCTGGTGGTGAACGATCTCGATGCGCTACCTGAGGTGGACACACCCAACGGCCTTGGGGTAAAATGTGGTCATCGGGAGCTCACTGGGGACTTTGTTGCCCCAGAGCAGCTGTGGCCCTTCAGAAACGCAGGAACGCAATTTTCAGACGATCTCATGCCTGAGTACGATGAGAGAACAGACATCTGGAAGATCCCTGACGTGACATGGTTCCTGATGGGAAGGGTACCTGGGGGGGATGTAGTCCATTTCCATCTCTTTCAGATCCACCAGGAGTGTAAGAGGGAAGACCCCAGGCTCAGGCCTTCAGCTCTGGATGTGTCCAAGGTGTACCAATCAGTGTACAGCAGCATGGTGCAAGACAGTGCTGGCTTTAGAGACATGCTGTAGAATGTGTGAGTACATTTCTGACTCGCTTAAAAAAACCTGAACGTTAAATAGAAGCTACAGTTTCACAATCAGGTGTAGTATAATATAGTGCTTACTGAAACTGCTCTCTTCCCGAGGATTTCCCTCAATTTATCCAGATAGCTCAGAGGGACTAAAACCTTTACGCAAGCGGGTGTATGAACTTGTTAAATGAAACTTTAACATGTATTGTTTGCAGTGACGTGCGGTGAGGTCAATGCCTGGGGAGGCATGGACAGTATATTACACTTTTTTTTTTACTAACTACCGCTATT
>NW_011346095.1:0-4170 GCF_000735185.1 Notothenia coriiceps | reverse complement strand
TTCCTGGCTCGTCGCATTCTTGTGTAGAGAAGGCTGGAGCCACTACACAGAGGAGGGATGAGAGTGTGGTTTTCTCTGGACGACCTGCTATTTGCTGGCTCGCTCCAGGGAGGAAGTCGCTTTACAGACGGTACATCTCGTATCGCATCTGTCAAAGCCTGGGTTTCATAATACATTGGAAGATGAGCTGTCCTCTTCCCTCTCAGACAATCGTTTATCTCGGAGTGGAATTAAACTCAGCCAGCGTGAGAGCGCGGCTCTCGCGGCAGCGAGTGGAGGAACTGACTGCTCTCCTCCGGCGTGTCACAATCCACACAGCCCTCTCCGTGACGCAGCTGCTCGGCGTGTGCTAACAGCTAACGGCTGATGTTGGTTTTGTGTTTCTCATTGAAGATGACGTCACGGCTCCGCCTACACCGCGTTACTATAGATACTACCCCAGTTCCTAAACTGTAATGGAAACGCAGCATAAAGTGAGCCAGGCCTAACGAGGCCTAGCCATACCGTACTAAGCCGAGCGAGGCCCTGCAGTGGAAAAGCGCCATAGTAGTAGCATAATGCAGACTAGGGCAGCCTATCCCTTTAAAAGAGAGAGGGGGGATGCGCGTGTGGCGCATGCATGCGTAGAGCGAGCAAGAGCAGCAGTATAACAAAATCGCAAATATAAACAACGGCCTCACAAGAACATTGAATGTTGGATTTAATTTACCGATCTGGCAGATACCCACTACACGGGGCGGACGTAGGTTATATAAATATCCCCATAATTCCAAAAGTACAAATAAGAACAGCCAAAGTTGTTAAGTCAAGGAAGGATTCTGAAACACTCAACACTGAGACTGAGGGACACCAAAACCACAATTGTTGAGAGTATAAAACTATGACAAAAAGATTGCATAAACAAACCCCCCCCTTTTTTTTGGGAGTCATTGACATACCTGGGGTAGAAAGGGAACGAGAGCCGGTAAGTCCCCGTGAAGCCGTGACCGGTGATCTGCTCCATCCAGCCGAGGACTTTACACTTCGTCAGGGTCCTCCTCAGACTGGCCACTAAAGAAAAGAGTTCCCTTTCAGTGAAACCATTTTGGATGTGGAAACCTTGTGACCAAACACTACTCGTGCCAAATGTGTAGATTTCATGTAACATACAAAACAAGAATTTAAATTGACAGTGTGGGTCTAACAGTTTGTTTTATCTCAGTATATTATTTCAAATGTACATTCCTGTTTAGTGTTAGGCAGTCTCACCTAACTGGTACTCCTTTCTGTCCTTGTTAGCGTCCACCAGGTATTTGCGTAGAGTGGTGGTGCTGCAGGTTTTAGGCTCGTTCATGGCTGTGACGGCGGCTGTGATGGCATCGTCAAAGTTGTTGCCCTTTGGCAGGACCTGGTTACGCTTTAGCTGGATGGTCAGAAAAAAAACCTTTTTAGATGACATAACTTTGTCTTCACCAAAATGCTAGCTTCCGTGTGATCTGCTACAAGTTATCGGCCAACTTTAAATCACCACAGCAAAGGGAGGCATTCATGTTGTCACCTGCTCTTTTATGACAAATGAATAAAACTGTGTAAAAGGGTAAGTGGGGTTTTACCTGGAAGGTCCCAGAGGCTCCTTTCCCAGTGATCTGCTCCAGTATCCCTTTCTCTACCGCCTTCACCAGCGCTGTCTTCAGGAGGTCCGGCCTGGAAACAAACAACCCTCAGTGAATAATTAACTCATTCAATTATTTCTGTTCATAAAAAAACGTCACTCTCCCTTTTTAGTTAAAACAGAACACAGCCACTCAATGAAGTGTGTGGCTGTGTACTGTTTGAACTTTAAGTCTGGAACTTTTAGTGAGCATCAATGATTTTATGTTTGTAGTGCTAAAAAACATTGATCAAACACTTTTTAGACTGTTACTCAACACCATTAAGGATGGATTTATATCCATGTTATCAAGGTTAATATTCAACATTTATAGGTTATGGCTTTCCAAATGCAACAAGTCTTCCATCTACTCCATTTCACATAATACAATAGTTTTGGATTGGATTACATTTGGAAACTTTGTTTGAGTTAAAAAATCAAATAACAGTCGAATCATTAGTAGACACGATGCAGCCCTGATTGTCTGCAGAGTTACAAACAAACACATTCAACAGGAGGAAATGCCCCGTACCTGTTCTTGACATTTAAGTCGGGGAAGTGCTGCTCCAGGTATTTCTTGATCAGGAGGTAGGAGGCCTCTTTGGGCTCACAGAGCCGAGTGATGATGAGAGGCAGAGCGTCTCCCAGAGCCTCCGTCTTCAGAGGAGCTTTCTGAAACACCATGCAGGGGCAACCTTTACCACCAAAACCATCCCAGTCTGACAGGGAAACATGCAGACAGGAGACTGTCCTCCTCACTACCCCATTATCATTAGGATTAGACCTATCAGATATTTTACTGTTATCTGCTACTTCTGCTTTCTATATGAAATTGAACTCCAATTAATTATCAATGAAGTCTTCCCAGCACCTCAAAAGCTCCCTAATCACATCACGTTTTATCACGGAGGAACAGTTAACTATTTCCAGGGAACCACCTGGATGTAGATGCTCTCTGCAGAATTACAAACATAACTATTATACATCATCCTCATTTCTAACCCCTGCTGAAACATACCTTAGAGGAGGCGGTTTGCTTCCCGATGGTGAAGGTTCCTGACAGGCCTTTACCTTTAAGCTGTGCATGAAACAGATACAAAAATACATGTGTTAGCAGACATGACAATTAAAAAAACATTTGGACAAGTTTTCTCCTAAAGGTTTGATTGATTTACATGGGGCTCAAGTAAGAGAGCCATACACACCATTAAAGTACTTTGAAAGGAGAGTGGAATTGACTTTTTACCTTTACAACTACAAATATGCCAACACATGTCCAGGTAAATGGTAACTCAATATACTTTTATTTTGTTCCAGCTTACAACTAGGGCTGCAACGATTAGTCGACATAATCGACGACGTCGATCATAAAAATTCGTCGACGCGGAATTTTAGTGTCGACGCGTCGTATAAAAACAATCAGAGAGCCGGTAACGTTAATTCAAAACTGCGCAAATGTTCATTTGTAACTGCAATGCACTACAGGAAGTGCTGGGGGCAGTATACTCTCCATTGTCTGCCATGACTGCATTCTGTACTAACAACAAAGAAGAAATAATACGAACGATGGCGGAAAGGAGAGAGAATGAGGGTGATGAAGAGCTCAAAAAAGCGAGACCGAGAGTTTCGAAAGTGTGGGAGTATTTCACAGACGACAAGCCAAAGAAGTCAGTGAAATGCAGAATTTGTAAAGGGGAATTGGCATTCCACGGCAGCACTACAGTGATGCACGAGCATTTAAAACGCAAGCACCCTGGAACCGTGAGGACTGCTACTTTGGATCATGGGTAAGTTTGAGCAAGTTAGCCATAGTCATGTTTACGTTAGCTTACATGTTGGAAAACAGAACGTCTCATGGTCAATGCTTGCTAAGCAAACGCTATTTCAGTTATGTTGAGGCTGCGTGTCCACCAACGAGCTGCTAAACAGCGCCAAGCTTACAGCGTAGTAGAGCACACTAGAGCTTTATGGACGCTGTAATTAATTCCAAACTTAAAATAATCGTTAGATTAGTCGACTAATCGAAAAAATAATCGACCGATTAGTCGACTACCAAAATAATCGTTAGTTGCAGCCCTACTTACAACCAACTGTAGTAATTGAACCCAGCATTAAATCCAGGTAGGGATGGGACAGTATAGGATTTGATCATGGATCATGATAAAAACAAGTAAATTGGTCAAGTTTTAATTTGGGGATTATTGTGAATATATCCTCATGAGGGTTTTGAAAAAGAAGTCAATTGTTTTTATCATGGTAGTGAGTTGAAAATAATAACCGGATTTAAAAAGACAGAACTATCATGTTGGGCAGCACAGGCCAATGCAATGTAGGGCTGAACGATTAATCGACTTTAAATCGCAATTTGAAATGATGCGATTATGAAATCGCAAAGTCAGCGATTTATTTGTCCTTTTTTTTTTTTCCTTCTTGTGTGTCAGTCATCCACACCAATCAGAAGTGCTGTGCTCCACATGTACCAGCCATTGTTAACCAATCAGAAGTGGCCCATGATAGAAGATTGATCCAAGCACCTGCCA
>NW_011346094.1:0-4741 GCF_000735185.1 Notothenia coriiceps | reverse complement strand
TCTGCGATCGCAGAATCGCGTTTTTCTGGAGGGTCTAATTAAAAGCTCACAAAATTGAAAGTAGACCTGCGTTTTCAGGCATAAAGTACATTAATATCATCAAATGTTTCTGTGCAAATGTGTTTTAACATCTAGGGTCCCTCTCTATTTTGACATTCAGTCAGGGTGGGAGTGCTCTTTTGTTAATGTTGTATTTGATGGAATATGTCAACACTCTTTTTATTGTGCATGTACATACAGTATAAAAAATAGGACATGAAGCAGGATAGGAAATGTATCTTTCTTTCTGTAGTTCCACTTAACAATTCAACCAGACACCAGAAGAGCAATTTCAAGTAAAACATTGATTTGAATTAATTGCATACATGGCACAGATGAGCAACTTTACTATTTCTTTTTTTTCTTTTTCTGTTAGCTCACCTGAAAAACTTTAAAAATCACATCCAAGTAGGAAACTTGCCGACATAAAAACTGTGGCTTTTAAGTCAAAAAGTAATATACAATCGAGGAGAACTGTGCGAATTTGTTTTAATTTCTATAGAAGTTGAGTCAGTTTCACTTTGTACAGAAACTCATTTCCATGCAGGATGCGTCACGAGGCCAAAAGGAACTGTATATCTCTTGTGAACAAAGACCTTGTGTCATAGCAACGGAAAATACATTTTCCTGTTTTGCTGGCAGATGACAGATGCTCATTCTTAATGTCCTAAAACAGACCAAATGATCAGTTTAACAGTTTGCATTGTCACATCTTTAGCATTTCAATAATAAATAAATAATACTCTACACTGTCTCAGTAGCTTCAGGTCGAATCAGCATTTCTCATGTGGTCCACACTGATGTCGAAATGTAGAGACAATAGTTGAAAAAGCAGCTTTGTCAATGCCATATCTTTCCAGATCATGTCAGTAAATTAGTCAAGATTTAAAATTATTACCTTATAGTCAATGAGGTGGTGGGCAAAATTAAATTCATTTTATTCACAAACAGTTAAAATACAAAGACAATCATAAGACATCATTGAGACATGTGAAATGGGACACCCGATAAGCTAGAGGAAGTTTGAGAATAGGGGCCCAAACACTAGATAGATAGGATCTTAGAAAAACACACTAAAGCCCGAAAGCCAATCAAAACATTACAGGTAAAATACAAAAACTGAAATATGACGTGAAAAAATAAATGCATTTCAGAGTACGATCACTTGTTTTGAAGTCCCTAGCAAGAGAATACGTAGAGGTATTATAATTAAAACAGTGAAAGATATTACATTCAATCATCCTGAGTGCATGTAATATATTGTATTATTGCTTTAAGCAATGTGGTAACCTTAGTAAGTTCCTCATGGAGACTATTTTCCAGATATTTACATTTCTTATGAGAAACAAACACGTGTGTACCAACAGCAAATAAGACTTTGTGTTGAACATTAGAGGAATTTACAAAATCATTTATATACAGTATAAAGAGAAGTGGTCCTAAAATCAATCCCTGGGGGACCCAATACTTGTGAAAATACTGAAAATGAAGCAGTAGGATGACTTGTGCTCTCAACAGCAGAAAGACTACACAGAGATGTTGTTTGGGAGACCCTGCACCTCAGACTTAACCTATACACAATGCCACTTTAGAAACTGTCCAGAACCAACCATCCTTCTTTCTTGCTAAAGAGAATTCCTGTGTCCCCCTCTCCCGCAACTAAAAATGCTATTGAAATTCATTTTACTCTCCCCCTGAGCTGATAAACTCTTTGGCCTTTCCAAGTGTTCGCTTGATATGTTCTCCTTCTTCTTAAAGACGTTTGTTATGTCCGATGACCGTGTAACGTTGCCACCGTTATCAGGGCCTTCCAAATCAACTTTGTTCTGTTTCTTCCAAAATGTTTTGGGCTCTCCGAGGGCTTCCTCTACTGCAATGAAACAATAAAGTGATTACAATTACTTCACTTGCAACATTCTCTGCATCATTTTTCTTATTGTATTATTATTTTTGACATGTATATAGTTTACTTTGTCTGCATTACTTTCAAATTGGTAATTAATGACGTACTGTATGTTGCATCGTTGGAGGAGCTTGGCCCTGTCTACACTGTAGCTATACTGTGAATATTATGAAGCCTTTGAAACTTGAAGTCAAAGCCTATTCAAGGCAGTATATTGAGCACAGCAATTTTAAACTGTGTAGTTCATTTGATGTTGTTTGATCACAAATCTGTTTCATTTAAAAGACTGGAAATGTTTTCACAATTCTCTTGATTTCCACGCTAACCATTATAGTTTTTAAACTCATCATTATTTAGATAACTCACTTCGACATGATCGTCATTTTATAGACAACTAATGAAATGTCTTTACTTACTGTCACATAGCTCTGGATGGTTTTCCTTGAGGATTTTATAGAAGGCACATTTGGCTTTTACAGTAGTGAGGGCTTTGTAGAGACTCCTCATCTGTTCGTGGCTGGTTCGGCAAGTCTCAATGTTGGCATACATCTCATTTCGTATGAATTTCCGCTGAAGCAACTCATCAGCAATTGGCATCACAAGGGTGACCTTCTGGATGAGCTTAGACCTGTTGTTGTCCACCCATTCAGCCTCTTTTAAAAGGATGATAAACACATTATATCATGTTAATTCATATTTGCATCACGGATACCTGTTGCAAGCATGCAGCAGAAAAAAATGAGCATGCACATTGTTTGGCATTTTCTGATTACCAATGGAAATCAAGCTTTGCCCCTCAAGCTATTGATTTGAACTCACCTGTGTTCTTCCTCAAAGAAGAACTAAATATTCTTAAAGCCCCAGATCTGACAAATGACAAAAACAACAGAGTTAACAAAGCTTATAATTGAAAGGTATAAGTTACTATGATTATCAATATGCAGATTTAAATGCAGTTTTTTTAATACAGTTTTAGTGTCAATAGGCGCTTTCACATCGGAGTACTTTTCCCAGGAATAGTTCCGATAGTTCCTGGGATTTTGCGTTCACACCAAAAAGATCTGGAACTAACTAGAACTTTTTTTTGCAAACCTTTTCACCCCTTTTTAGTCCCTGCTAGAGAGCAGGGACTTTCCTGGGGAGAAACAGGTTCCAATTTCTGATTGGCTGGGCGAATTTCAAACCACGCGCCGCAAAACTCAGCCATTTTATTTGCTCGCATTAGCATTATTAGCATTAGCATATAGACTAACTTATGGCAACACAAAATAAAACATGGGAGCGGTGGAGTTTAAGCTGGGAGTCCCAGCAGCTTCTACTGAAGCCAGTCCCCAACTCCGGGGACTTCCGGCCGGGGACTTCGGGTGGCAGTATACGCCGTGAAGTTGTTCGCGGCCTGCCAGTAAACCCAAAGCAGAAAAAGAAGCGGCTCCCTCAGGGACTTATTCCGGTGTGAACGCGATTTACTAGATAGTTACAGGAAATAAAAGTTCCCGGGAAAAGTTCCGGGAACTATTCCTGGGAAAAGTACTTGGTGTGAAAGCGCCTAATCTGAGTCTCACCTTTCATTTGTCTTTTTTTGCTTCCCCTTGGTAGTGGAAACCTTGCCTCCCATGATTTTGTTTCACAGTTTCAACTCAGTGTATCTGTCATTTGGAAAACATTTGAATATCAATACATTTTCTTTGGGCAAATACCAAGCACAACAACATACTGTACATTTCTGTCCTCACAACACACACATTCACTTTGTAGTTATCAGATTCTAGTGGCTCATGCACAGTGACCCTGAGGCGGAATGCTCAGGCTCAGGTTTTTCTGCTTGCAGCTTCTCGAGAACTGCTAATCCAAACATGTACAAACTCAACGCAACACTTCCTATGATCCTTAGCCTTACACCTCAAGTGTGAGGTTGATCAGATTAGAAGGAAATATATGGTTCCACACACAGATATACAAACTGTAGTTTTACTGCTTTTAAAAGTAAAAGTAAGTTTAAATGCGTCCAACCGGCATTTATCCCATACAATTGTTACATTTAAGGTATTTAACAGGATCTGTAAGAATTGAGTTAAACTTGATAACAAGCACATGTTCTCGTTAACATTCTTTTTTTTAAATTAGGTGTGTCTGTATTTTCCTCTTCACCACTTTTGATCCTATCGATTTAGTAAAAAAAACGATATTAGATATTCACTTACTTGCCTTCTTGTACGCACACTGGCACGCTTGCTTTTACCTGTTGTGGTCCTTTGGAAACCTGCTGCAGGGAATAAATCAGGTTTAGCTCATGAAGATTTTTGGCAAGGCAATTTGTATCAGACACCAACTGTATGGGCGGACCTGTGTATGTGTGTGTGTGTGTGTGTGTGTGTGTGTGTGTGTGTGTGTGTGTGTGTGTGTGTGTGTGTGTGTGTGTGTGTGTGTGTGTGTGTGTGTGTGTGTGTGTGTGTGTGTGTGTGTGTGTGAGTGTGTGTGTGTGTGTGTGTGTGTGTGTGTGTGTGTGTCTATTTTTACTAGTAAATATGTGTGTTTGAGTCTACACGTGTATATGTGTGTGTTTCTGAAGGTGCATTTCTGTTTGAATGTGTGTGTATGTGTGTTTTGTGTGCCAGTGTGTGTGCATGTGCCTTTGTATATGTGGTTATAAGTGTGTGTGTGTGTGTGTGTGTGTGTGTGTGTGTGTGTGTGTGTGTGTGTGTGTGTGTTTATGTGTGCGTGTGCATGTGTAAGTGTGTGTGCGTGTGCGTTTGTGTGTGTGCGTGTGCGTGTATGTGTGTGCATATGTGTGTAATATTT
>NW_011346093.1:0-2626 GCF_000735185.1 Notothenia coriiceps | reverse complement strand
ATTCATTCAAACATTTGAAAATGCTTTCTGCTGCTGCGGACAAGAAAGCCAAACAACTCACGTTCACCGAGGCATCAACCTCCGAAACCCTTTCGAGGGCTACAAGAAACGAAGTGAGTAGCCTACAAGATTGAAGCTGGTCAGATAACGAACGAGTAAATGACAACAGAATGAGGCGGAGAAGTTTGGGTGTTTGCGTGTGTGTGTGTGTGTGTGTGTGAGAGTGAGAGAGAGAGAGAGTGATTAAAATAGCCCAATTGCTTTTACAATAAATAAACATTGAATGTGTTTAATTGAATAGGAAAGGGGTTTAACGCTAGTGGCAGGTTGTGTGTGAGAGAATAAATAAGACAGCCCAATATTTTAGAAAAAATCTATTCTTTTTCGCAACTTCCCGCAATTTCACCGCATAAAATCACATAAAAACCCTGCATGTTTAGCCCGCATAATCAAGGATTTTAGCCCGCATAATCAAGGATTTTAGCCCGCATAATCAAGGATGTTTGCCCGCGTTTTTCTGGAGGGTCTAATTAAAGAAGTGGATACAGTGCTGTGACTAAATTAGAGGGTGAGAGGTTTACTTACATTTATAGACTCAATCTGGCCAAACTCTTCAAATAAGTTGGTGAGGTCTTGCTGAGTCGCCTTTTTGTCCACCTGTCCCACCCACAGAGTCGTGCTGCACACTTTGTACGGGCAGAGGGGAAAATAATAATTATTCACCAGAAAAGCACTGACAGCAAACACCCATTTTCTGATGCAATGACCTTCCACTGACCACTGAGAGTTTTCGACCGGATGGGAGGCAGTCCTTTCTTCTGCCGCTCCTTCTCTCGCTCGCGGGCGTGTCTCTCACTCGAGTAAGACCGGGAGGACTTCCTCTTGCGGTCTCTGGAGCGTGAGCGGGATCGCTTGCGGTGTTTGCGCTTCCTTGAGCCGGAGCGAGACCTGGACCTCCTCCTCTTGGGAGACCTACGGAGAGAAAACATGGAAACCTTTGGGAATTTTTTCCAGATGGACTTTTGTGTTTGCAGTCACACTGCAGCTACCTTTGACTATCGACACCGGTTTTCACAATTCAGTTTTGCATTGAATGTTTCTCCACTTATAAATGCATTTATTTGTGCCTAGCCAGTGTTTGAAGTTAAAGGATTATAGCAACTGCATTTTACAAGCTTGTATAGGCACATAATCGCTGCCCTCATTGACTATTTGAAAAAATCCAATGAATCACAGTAATCCAGTTTACAACATACGTTGACTGAACTACTAGGCAGAATCCAGATTTAGTTCCCAATCTCAATAAATGTAATGAATAAAAACACTCTCTGGTTAGTCTTTAATTAATGATATATATTTTTTCCTGGGCCAATCGAAGAACATGGGTTATGTCATTCTTCTTAAGTAGGAAATGTAAAGCTATAGTGCATAGTAAGGAGTGGAATTATCAGTATGCTTTTCTTCTCCTATTATTCTGTAAACATAAACAGGACCAGTTCCATCCAGCAATCTTGTACCAATTTTACATCTGACCTTCAAGGTCAGCACTTTTCAAACAAGGTTAAAAAAAAAATCAATGCTTCCCACAAAAACAGACAATTCAGCAATATTTCATGTACATTTAGTAAATGTTTTTACAAAATGAGATTTCAGTTATAAATGGGACTGACCTAGATCGTGACCTTGAGCGTGTTCTGGAGCGCGTGCTTACGATCTTCTTCTCCTCTGCCTCAAACGTATCCTCCTCCATACCATCTGGGCCCTCGTCCAGATCCATGTCCTGAAAAAGACGGGGTTATTTTTACCTTCTACAGAGATACAAGGTGAAGTAAGAAACTGTTGTAACAATCAAATCTAGGCTCACAGCTTATTAAACGTACCGTAATCTTCGGACTATAAGCCGCGCCTTTTTCGACGCTGCGGCTTATATAACGGTGCGGCTAATCTGTGGATTTTTACAGCTAACGGCCACTAGGGGACCTCCTAAATCTATGGATTTTACAGGTTACAGTCCACCACCTTTAACTCTATGGGCTCTATGGCCGGTCCGCGCCCCCCATTTTTAAGCGGCGGGCTCCAGCAGGAAAAGCTGGAGGCCGGAAAAGAGTGAGACAGGTAGCGTGCAAAAGTAAAAGTGGAACCGAGAGTGGTACGAGAGACAGAACGAGAGCAAGACAGACAGACATTACGAGAGCGAGACAGTTTGTCCCCGTACCACTGGTTGAAAACCACTGCTGTAGATCACTGCCGGTACGTGCGCTGGGAGCGCACCGTTTAAGTTTGAAATTGAAAAGTTTGTGTGTCTGAAACGCTATGTGATACAGTACAGTTTACACAGCACAGTACATGTTCTGTAGCTACTATTGCACTAAATGGTAACACTTGAATACGTTATGCAAATATGCAACTTGTTTGTTGAAATGTTAATAAATGGGAGCTTCCTCAAACAGCCATCTCTTTCCCGACAATCCCCTCTGTGCACGAACTCTTACATATGGTAATTAAACATTAAAACACCTGCGGCTTATAGTCCAGTGCGGCTTATATATGTACACATCATTCAATTTAGCTGCTGCGGCTTATATTCAGGTGCGCCTTGTAGTCCGAAAATTACGGTACTTAATAA
>NW_011346092.1:0-2946 GCF_000735185.1 Notothenia coriiceps | reverse complement strand
ACTAACCATTTCTTGTATCATGTATTTGTGTAACTTTGTGTCTAAAAGGTGTTATCAGGGCTTCTCTCTGTTTGGCTTTTGTATGAGGCAGAAAAAGTCTCCACATTGTAACTGTTTTATGAAGCATTTCCAGCTTGGCATTGATACGGGCGACATTGTATTAGGTACTTGTAAAAATCGATGTGCCAGGCCAGACTGGAGCCGCGGCTGATGTTTGGCTGTGCTCCTTGGCCCTCTGAGATCGATGGAATAGGAGATATTTCATTTAGCGGGGCTTCGGTTCATCCAACGGGCCGCATAGTACAATAAGTCACAATTTCACTGGGGTAGGAATCAAGCTCTGTCATGTTAACACTGTCAATAGAGGCTCCTGTAGATCTATGTTCCCTTTAAGCAGTTTGTTTTTGTATAAATCCTAAATTAGCCCAAACAGCTGCAACGATAGCAGTGTCTTTATGACGTCAGCGGTCAGCGATTGAGCATTTTGACACCAATTAATATTTTGACAATTCAAGACTTCAATAATGTGCTGACAGACATATTTATGTAGATATGCTGTAGATATTTGCTGGTGATGTACTGACTAATTGACTGATTGATATCTACATTCAGAAAGTAGGAGGTCTTTTCTACTGTAGCAGGGCTTCCTTACAGTACTATAATGCACAACCCTAACCCTAACCAATGCCAATACAAGATACTGTAGATCTTTCTTACTGAAGTTGCGTATAAATAATCAATGAACAGGACAAACTGGATACAGATGAACCCTGAGGCATTCAGTGTCTTTCTGACCTGTGTGTCAGTGATTGATTATTGTATCTTCACACTGATTGATTGCAATTTTGTCCATTCATGACATCAATGATATACTGATATATTCAGATGGACTCAATAAGATATACCTGCAGAGAACCGGATATCTTTCATTCAGCAGTGCTTTGGTTCATCCAACGCACCGTAAAGTACAATAACTTACAACCCTAACCCTAATTCTAACCATTGTCAATATAGGCTCCTGTATCCAAATACGTTGGACAAACAGGTTGCAGGTGAACCCTGAGGCAAGCTGTGTCTTTATGTATCAGTGATTGATTATCGTCACACTGATCGATTGTTATTTGGTTCATTCATGACTTCAACAGTGCGCTGACATACCGACAGATGCATGTAGATATTTGCTGACTAATTGACTGATTGAGATGTACATGCAGAGGTCTGTGAAGCCCTGGAATATTCCTCCGCCCTGTAATGAGCGTAATCAGAGCATCAGCGGCGTGTGTTTGGATTGGAAATGAATTTGAACACAGACTGAGAGCCTCCACTGGATGCCTTTCTGCACAGAGAGGTCTGAGGCTAAGCTGTAATTGAATACCAACAGGAATGGTGTTTCTGCCCAGACCTCTGAAGAAGGACCTGACCTTGAGACACCGCCGCTGATAGACAGGCAACACAAAGCCCCGGCTGCTAATTAGATTAAAAAACATGGATCCCAAGGGATGGAGATGTGACAAGCACATTGATTCACTACATCTCCTCAATGTCCACCCCTCTCCCTCCTTCGCACTCCCCCCCCTCTCACCACATGCCTCATGTTATCCATCTCACTGCTCTGTGTATCGCAGCTAATGTCTTTCTTCCTTGTTCTCCGGACTCACAGTTTCCCCAATTAACACAATCATGAGGAATTAATGTGAATTACGACATCAATAAGTAAAACTGACGGATTTCTTTTGAAATTATTTAACAAATAGTGATGGAAACATAATTTGTCAAAGACTTAATGTCTCTGCAGTATAAAGTGATGTATGATTGCTATTGCAAATGTTTTACCGTCACTGCAAATATCTCATTGTCAGTAAAACATCGGTCCACCGTGACCTCCACAAATGTCATGTCTGAAGTCCTCTCCATGGATAAGGTTAAGTTGTGATTGAATGGACATTACTAGGGACATTATTATATTGACAAGGACATTTCTTGACCTTGCCTTTGCTACAAATCACAGAACGATAAAAGCTTGCAGAATACGAGGTTATGGTAGGTGACCTGAAATGGCACTCACCTGTCACTCAAAGCAACAACCCCCCTTAAATTATGCAACTTTAAGCATTTATACAATTAATATAAGGTGATTATTTGGACATGCATCCCCTGTACAGTTGTCAATAATATACGAAGCTATAGACATAAAAAAAAAATTGCATTACCAGACTGTTAATATATTGTTGTTATAAGGATGGGCAATTTCAATCAATCAATAGGATACGGCTGTAACAGGCCTAAGGTCTTTTAGTCGCTCATAAATAAATAAGTAGATCACTGATTCTTTATTTACTATGGAGGCTGGCAACAGTCACATAGTCCAAAGTGAAGGTGATGTTTGACCAGTAATGGTCGAGGCGGGACTTGAGACAGTTAACCGTCTTGGATGTGACAACGCTTTCTGGCAGATCATTCCACAAGTCAACCACACGCAGGCTGAACAAGTTGTGGCGGATAGCCAGTCTTGAGTACTGTTTCTTCAACTTGAGGCAGTGTCCACGAGTCCTGGTGTTATAATCCCGTTGCAGTGGGCAGGATGTTTTGTAGATGTTGTGGAGATATTTGAAAACTTCGATCACATCTCCCCTCGCCCTTCTATAATACATACTCGGGATCTTAAGACTTTGCAGTGGTTCTTGATATGGCAGGTCCTTTAGTTCTGGAACCAGCTTCGTTGCCCTTCTCTGTATTTTCTCGATGAGCTCAGCATCTTTTTTGTACATGGGGGTCCAAGCGACATTCCCATACTCGAGGAGTGGCCGTATAAGAGAGATGTATAAACTACGTATTACGTTAGAGTCCACATGAGTGTATGATCTGCGGATCATTGCTAGGATACCATTCACTTTGTTACTTGCCCGACGGATATGGTCACTAAATGTCAGGGTATTACACCATGGT
>NW_011346091.1:17387-28463 GCF_000735185.1 Notothenia coriiceps | reverse complement strand
CTACATTTATTTGTTATTGGCTATGGTAGGTTATTGGTTATGTTCACATACAAACCGATCTTTTTCACATGGGTGTTTAGAGTTGTATCCCCTAGATCAGTCTCTAGTAATTGGGCGCTCAAAGTGCACCAGATTGAAGTATTTTACTTTAAATGTTAAAAAAATCTTCCCTGGGGGACACCCCCGGACCCCCTTAGAGGATGTGAAGTCCACCCCCCAATTCAACATGTTCATGCAATACTAAATACATTTGAAGTCTTTTTAAGCTGTCCACCATATCAATACGTTTCTCTTTTTGTAGTGTATTGGTCTTTTGTAGAGGTTTTTCATTGCCAGCTAAAATCTTGCCTAGGGCAGCAAATTGGTCAAAACCGGCCCTGGTGTCATCTCCACAGCACCCCCCATTTGAAACATGTTCCCACGGCTATGGTCTGATCCTATTCAATCATGGGCAAAGGAAACCCCCTTCTTTTAAATGAGATCACTGGTTAGAATCGTAGAAGTGGGGGTCTAGAAGATGTTTGTTTAATTGGAAACGTGTGACTTCTTCTAACTGACTTTCTTAGCAAGGGAAATCAGTGTCAGATACTTGCACTCAGATTCATTATGGGCTGTTGAAGTCAGCAAACCAATCACAGACTCAGTCCAAATATCCTTCTTCCCTCAAAATCTTTATTTGGAGAGGAATCTATAATATTTGACAACTTATCCTAATGGGGCCAATTGCAGGTTATCTCTGCAACTGCCCTAATCCTTGTTTTCCTCAGAATGTACAATATTATAGAATGCATGCCTGCATGCATATATTCTGTGTTCTCCATTTGTGTTGATGCCATTAAGGCGTTGGAAAGGTCTTGTGTTCAATGTAAGATGCTGAATATTGAGAGCACAAGGTTCTAATAGTAGGAAATCAAAGTGCTTGCCCCAGTTTCAAGTTAGTTTGCAGACATCACACACAAACAAGATAGAGGCTGTAGGTCTGATGTTGCATTACCACAGAGTCCAGTTGAGTAGCTCAGTAAAGCAGACATCCACCCCCTGTATTCTGTCCCAGTTAATAACTATGTGGCATTTCCATCGGTGGGACTTATAACAGCCGACTTGAGGAATATCTCTAACAATGATTGGATTATTAAAGTTTGAACCTACAATCATTTCATGGTCCCAAGCAGATGAGAATTGACCTTTTCTGTAGTGCCATCCTCATTTTCAATTGCCTCAGTGAAATGTAACCTATCACATGGATTTCCATACATGTTGGTAATGGTACAATTGTCCTGCTTCGGTGACTTTTCATCTTCTGCAATCATCAAATCAAATGTCTACCTAATGAATTGATAACATATATTATACAGGCATTCATGGGTTCCATACAATGTATCCTAAAGACTTGGGTGATCCTTTTTGTGAGGGAAACTTCTGAAGCAATTCGAAACAGGACTGAGAGACACGAGGAGAACTGGAGCTTTGATGGCAAACACTGACGGTTTATTTGGAGCTTCGGCCGGAGAATTGTAGTTGGAGGTTTTCATTAATTCGGAGTGTAATAATCAACATTCTTCCTCAGTGAGACTAAAGAAATATGGACCCTGAATCTAACTAGAGCTGTCGTCCATAGAAAAGACTGTGCACCAGGGAACCTACGTTCCTAAAAATAAGGGTTTCTAGATGTCCCTGAACATAAACTATCTCATGGCGGCTTGTGCTCGGTCATAAGCTGGCAACAACAATGCGCCCAAGCTGCCCCTCCTTAAGAGAGATAGCAGCAATACCCGAAGGCCGTAGACCTGTGCCGTGGGAAAGGAGACAGTGAAAGGAGAAAATTATGAACTCTGTCAAAGGTTGAATACCTAAGCAAGTTATTCCCTAACACTTTTGACTTTCTGTAGTGCCACTGTTAGGGTTTTGATTGAAATGTTTCAACAACCTATCAATGGATTTCCCTGACGTGTGGTACAAAAACGAGTGTCCCACTCGAGATGAACTGAGTTGAATGAGATCCGTTCACTTTTCATTTAGCATCATCATCACATACATAGTTTAGTTTGGCTAATACTTGATTATTAAATGTTAGGAATCTAACCACTAAACATGGTGAACATAATACTAACCATCTGCATTTTAACATTAACATTGTTAGCATGTTAGCATTTAACTCAAAGCACTGCTTGGCGTAAGTACAGCCTTTCAGAATCTAAGTCTTGTTATCAGTGTATGTAATGGCAAATACATGTAAGTAATGTATGTTCTTGTTGTTTTTTAGTGCTACACACGTAACGCGGCTCTGCAGCTGAAGAAAGACTGGGACATTCAGGCTAAAGCAGTCTGTAAAGACGGAACCAACAGTCGTCAGCCGTGAGTCTCCTGATTTGTGTCAATGCCTTAGATTAACTTCAAATGAAAAGCTTTAACATCTCACTGTCATGTTGTCTTCTTTGAAGATGGGACCGCCAGAAAATGTCAAAAGTGGTGGTTGTTGGAGACCTGAATGTGGGGAAGACCTGCCTCATTAATAGGTACAAACAACTCAACAATTAGCCAATTAAGATGGAACCTATTTAACTGTGATCACAATATATGGCGAGTGACCTCTTCAAGTAAATCATGAGTACCTGTGATCCTTTATCACAGGTTGCACCACAGTCTATGGGTAGTGGCCAGTTCCTGAATATTGTTTAATCGGATATTGTTAAGAGTTTAAAGATGTAAATAGTATCCAGGTATCTACAATTGAAAAGGATTGACCAGAAAGATATCGTAGTCATTTAGTGATGCACTTCGCCGTGCTGCTAACCATCTTAAAGACAATCAGATTTATCCTGACTGGAAAAGGTTGGAAACCCAGTTCATGCATTAACCTTAGAACATGTTTCTTGACTATATAGTATGAACACATCAGTCTTTTGTAACCAACTGATTCCACCTAAAAGCAGGTTAGGGATTTAGTACTAAAAAAGCAGAATAATTATAGACAAATCTAGTTTGACACTATTCTATTGTGAGTGTAGTTCTGAACACATCAAAAATAAATATGCCTTTTTCAGGTTCTGTAAGGATGTATTTGAAAGAGACTACAAGGCCACCATAGGAGTTGACTTTGAGATTGAGAGGTTTGTGATATCCGGAGTGCCTTTCTCCCTTCAGATGTGAGTAGTTTGATTTGATATTCTGCATACATGTAAGTACCTTCTGAGTACTTTTCTTTTTAGTTTTTTGCCATTCTTAAGTACTTTCTTTTCGTTAGCTGGGATACTGCTGGGCAGGAAAAATTCAAGTGCATCGCTACTGCATACTACAGAGGAGCTCAGGGTAAGATCGTTTTTTATTGAGGATCTGATGCTATTTGAGACCAGTTTACATATTAGCTAGTGTAAACTAATAATGCTGACACTTTTTGTTCATCTTTTCCAGTCATTATCACAGTCTTTGACATGGCTGACATTAAGTCCCTCGATCATACAAGGTAGGTCTGACACAACCTTATCATTGGGATAATTCAACAATGTGCCCTTACCTACAGTACAATGGTGTTTTCTTTAGACACATACAACATCAGATAATGAATGGCAAAGCTACCACTGAGTCAGCAGCCAGTAATATCAAATTGTAAAGACATCTCTGTCACAAAATAACAGCCAGCAATTTTTGCCACACACTGGGATGTAGTAACTTAAAGTAAATGTTAAACACAAAAAGTGACAATGTATCACCATAGCGTATCTGTCAATAATGATAGCTATCTATCATTCCATTCGTTTATTTCCCGGAATTAAGTATCTAGATGTAACATTTATTGTTTAAGTCATAGTCATGGCAATTTAGACTCAATAGGCATTTTCGTGGTGATTTAGAGATCTGGAACCAGAATGATCTAAAGCATATACATGTTTATAAAAATCTCTAATATACATCCATACATCCATTATCTGTAAGTGCTTATCCTTTACAGGGTCACAGGATTCTGTATAGTATCGAGTCAAATTCAAATACTACATACAACTGGAAGGGCATGTTTCACATTCAAATAATGTAAGAACTTTGTTTTGTTTTTATAGCCAATGGTTGGAGGAGGCCATGAGAGAAAATGAACCTGACTCCTGTTTCATCTTCTTGGTTGGCACTAAGAGTGACCTAATGGTGAACATATTTTATTTGATTGTATATGTTTACTATGCAAACAACCCATTGTTCTTCTTTTACCCAACTTTCTCCTTCTTTAGCCTTTAGAAGAAAGACAGCGAACAGAAAAAGATGCCATCAGGATAGCAAGAGAAATGCATGCAGAGTTTTGGGCTGTTTCGTCTAAAACAGGTCAAACCAAGAGCTTATACTTGTCACTGCTATATAGTACATTGGGAAAACAAGCATACAAATAGTATTGTCTTTGCAGAGCGCCACCGTAAGAAAGTATACCTTTTTCTTTATTTTCAGGGGAGAACGTGCAGGGTTTTTTCTTCAGGGTGGCAGCCTTGGCCTTTGAGAAGTGCATGCTGAAGGACATGGAGAATGGAGCCCCTGCTAGCATCGGATGTGGAAATAGTATCAGTAAGAAATAACATAGCTCCTAATAAATAGAGATGTTGATAATGAAAGCATTGAGGCTAATTTAATGTACCCATAATCTTTGTGTCGACAGAATCAGATCGGGCCAACCTGGAGGAGGCGGTGGCGCAGCAAGACACAAAGAGAAGCTGCTGCTGATGTTCCATTTAAATCTTTAAAACTGCCATATATTCTGATTGCAAAAGGTTCAACCAGTATGAGCTCCTGGAAGCCGATGTTATTTGATGGAAAGGGTCACTGTTTGCTGAAACTAAATTAAATGAATTTGACATTTGTTATGGGATAGTTGTCAGTATTTCATCCAGAATGTTCTAACATAAAACATTAAAGAAGGCTAATAACAAATCAAAAAAGCGTCTCAAATTAATCGTTTTAGTTTATTGGTCTTTTTTTTCTGTTAAATACAAACTCCATTTTGTCCACCCCCATGGTGGCCAAGGGCCAATAACTTTTGGTAAAAACCCTTGTATGGGTGCTTAAGAATTTCTTTGCTACTGTCATAGTGTTTATTTTTTTATACAGTATTGTGGTGGAATATGTGTCACCTCTTACTGTGGGTGATAAAGGTTTATTTAAAGTGTGTTTACTTTTATCTAATGCAAGTGTAAACAGTACTTTTGTCAACTAATAAAGTGGTTTATCAGCTGTCTGAAGTGTTCTGTCACGATTATATTAAAATTATGTCAGGCTACGCAAGATTTACACGCAACATTCATAATGTGTTCCTTAATGATTAGGACTTTCTTATCCCCTGTAAAACACCAAATGCTTATACATGCTTGCCTTTATTAATTAGATGGTCCCAGAGATGGTCCTTATATGTAAACAAAGATGAATGAACTAACATATGCATCACATCATAGTCGTATGACCTTTCAATTGGATCATGCAGATTTGTTTGATGTATACGTACATATTATTAAGGAAAAGGTCTTGTATGTTTGGAATTTGGGTGAATTCATGGACATAATGGGGTCAACCGTAAGAAACATACCTTTTAATCTTAGTAAAAATAAAGCGGAGTGAGCCCTCTTGCTTCGCTAAATACTCTCTGACCCACGACTAACCAATCACATCTCGCATGTCCATGTTTTGGAGGAAGTGCAACCAGTGAGAGCTAGCTAGTTAGCTGCTTTCTAATTCCAAGTTGAAAACGTACTTACAAGTTAAAGTTATTTTAACGTTGGTGCTAATGTTAGTTTCTAATAGTTCAGTCGCTGTGGGCTTCTCAAATGAGACACGTGCTAAGCTAGCGTATGTCAACATCCCAGGGCAGGTTGTGCTGCTAAAGGAGTTCGAGTTGTTGAGAAGAGCCTGCTGAGGTACTTCTATATGTATTCTATACGTTCGCTTGTTCTTACCTATCTACGTTAATGTGTTATTGAATACTCCAATAAGTCATAGTAATACAAAAATACCTCTTGAATGTATTGTAGTTTGGTGATATGGAATACAAATACTCATATGTTATTGCCTGCAACTGTAAGAAGTCGCATAACAAGTTAATATGTTGATCTCCAGCTGGTTCATTATGAAGACCAACAAATCATATAAGCTTGTGCTGCACAAGAAAGGCTTTGGTGGTAGTGGTAAGCAATCACCTCCAATTCATACTTTCAAAATAAATGATTCTCTTGTGAAAAATGTGATTTCTATCAAATTGTTTTACAAATGAACTTTTCCTTTGAACAGATGATGAGTTGGTTGTCAACCCAAAGGTTTTCCCTCAAGTCAGTCTGAGGGATATCATTGAGATTGCACACCCTTCAGATGAGTACAGGTGAGACTGCACAATGAGAGGATTTCTGTGGAATGTTCCTCTTCATATTGTTACACTTCTGACTTTATAATCTGGTCATGTCTCTTTTTTATTCCCAGTCCTCTTCTGCTTCAGGTGAAGAGCCTAAAAGAGGACCTCCAGAAAGGTACATTCATTATGATCAAAAGTTTGAATGTATAAATGTTTGCTATATCTCAAAAATGAAAAGAGTCTAGATCGAATACTTTGATATTATTGAATTACGTATTTTTTCAAGCAGAAATGCATAACATAACCTAGTTCCTGTTTCAAAATAAAAAATAGATGTATTGTATATGTAAACCCAATCAGCAGTAAATCTGATTCTGAAGCTGCACAGATGAAATAGTGATAACATTATAGTAATGTAATTTCTTAAACTAATACCTTGATTTATTGTGTTCCTATCCAGAGACCATCAGTGTGGATCAGACTGTAGCACAAGCCTTCAAGCTGCGTGCTTACCAGGATGTCATTGTTAACATTGTGGACCCAAAGGTATGTTCACTGCGACCTATCTGCCTCTCCACGCTCTGTCAGCGAACAGAATCTCTCATAGTTTCGCTTTTTCCTGCAGGATGTAACACTGGACCTGGTGGAGCTGACCTTCAAGGACCAGTACATCGGCAGAGGAGACATGTGGAGGCTGAAGAAGAGTCTGGTGGGACATGAGAAGGATCATATCTGGATACAATGTGAAAAGGAAAAGTTATGTGAGGTTTTAACATGTATCATTTGGATTCCAGGTGAGCACATGTGCTTATGTGACGCAGAAAGTGGAGTTTGCTGGAATCAGGTACTGATAATTAATTGTATTCTCTACACTCTATTTACAGTAAAGGCATGCAGGGTGACATTACATTAAAAGTAAAAGAACATTTACATACCTCTTTATTTTGCTTTTCATTGATTTGGTATTGTATTTTCTTTTCACTCTCAAAATGTGTGCATATACTGTATATGTGTATATGCTTGTATATATGTGTATGTATACATAGCATTTTGTTTATCTATGTGTATTTATATACTGTACAGACACACATGGAATCCCACGTCCTAAGTTTGCAGTTAAAATACCTTAATATTTGGGTCCCTGACCAGAAACGTTGAAACCGAATGACTAACAGGAGGGCTTTTTTCTTTATATGCTTTCTGCCCTCCCGCTTCTTCTAATCATGTTTTCGATTGTCTGTTTTATTAATTATCTGTATTAATATTGCATTGAATTAGTAGAAGGGCAATAACACATAGAGGATTTATAAGACGGTTGTGTTTTGTTTAATTTGATCTCAGCTGTCCCTTGCTTTGTTTTCTTTATATGCAATGGTGATGGTGAGTGTATAATGTGTCTGTCACTACATGCAAGCTCATGCTGTTTTCATTTTGCAGAGCCCAGGCCAGTGAACTGTGGGTGAAGGGAGAGAAAGTGACCTGTGGGTACATCAGTGAAGACACTAGGGTAAGAGCAGTTTGAAAACAGATATTTACCAACAGCGCAACAATACTTGAAGTAATCCCAATCTAAATTTAACACAAAAAGTAAGGAAATGTGTGTTTGGTAAATTATTTCTTTGTTTGAACAACTTATACCATTGGAAAGCCAGTATAATTACCTTTTGAAATGGTGCCACATTTGTGAGGAACATGCATCAGTGGGATGAGCAGCAGAGCTGAGAATGTGGGTTGCGGCAATGACCATTTGACAAATCTCCTCTATCAATGCCAAACAGCTGTTTTACCTGCTGACTTTCTTTTGGTTGGGTTTGGTGGATTGGATGATTGAAGTCTGATGAAAACAACCAAACACAGCCACCACAGCCTCTCCTCCTCATGCTGGTCACCAGCCTGCTCACACAATGCTGTGGGATGGCATCCCATTCTTCAATCAGCATTTGTCCCATGTCAGCCACCATGGTTGTGTTGGTCACTCTGACAGCAAGCTGATGCCACAAGTGTTCAATGGAGTTGAGGTCAGAACTGCAGGCAGGCCATTCCATCCTCTTCACTCCAAAGACCTTCGCTCTGTGGGGTTGAGTGTTGTCACCTTGGAGAATAGAGTTTGGTCCCAGACTCTTGAGGTATGGGATTGTCACTGGTTGCAGAATTTCATCTCAATATCTCTCTGTATTGAGATTGCCTCCAATGCTGAGAAGCCTGGTTTTTCCAGTGAGTGAGATGCCGCCCCCCACTATCACACTGCCTCCACCAAAATATTTTACTCGTTCGGTGCAGCAATCAGCAAAGCGCTCTCTGCGTCTTCTCTACACTGTGACCCTGTGATCAATGTGCTGTAGACAGAATCTGGTCTCATTGCTGAACATAATGTTCCTCCACATGTTGAGGTTCTAGTGCAAGTGGGCCTGACGGTGAATGGCAGTCATGGCAGGCTCCTGGCAGCCGTACAAGACCGGAGAGTGGCTGCTGTTTGGCATTGGAAGAGGAGAACCACAACACACGACACAACACAAGCAGCGCACCAGCCAGCCGCGACACCCAGCCGACCCCACACCAAACTAGCGTACTTGACACACACAACTACAAGACTGCATTAAAGGCACGACACCACATACACCAGCTACGACACGTAATAGGTGGCCTGCACCGAAGCGCGAGGTGATGGGTACCTCCCAACTTGTATGTGGTGAATCGGAAGAAATACTACTATAAATACTCCGCATAGGGCTTTACACGGAGCTGTCGCCGCCAACTTTTTTAACTTTCAGCGCGACGTTTCCACCCTGCTCGGCACACACTGTTGCTGAACCACGCGAAATGTCACCCATACAACCACTGTGCGTCGCGCGTGTCTTGTTCTAATTACCTGACATGGTGCCCATAGGGGATTTTTATATTATGGAAACTTTTATCTGGGTGACCCGTAATTAAGCCCACGAAGACCTTGAAATTCATATAACCCAGCATAGTATTAAGACAGTGAAAGTTGACTATGAAAATCACTTTTAGTCCTGAAAATCACTTATTTCTCATAAAAATATCGCGTTTCATAAATATCGGTAATGACTTCATCTTACGGACTCTAACGCAATTCATCGAAGACACAGCACATGCAGAGCCCATTTGTTGTCTCTCTTGGGCAGTGGGGCTGGGTCAGAACCGCCAACATCTGTTACATGCCCGACCCTCTTTCTCATGGGACCCGAGTCCGGAGCTACCTGCACGTAAGAAGGGAGGGACAAAGTCTTCGGTCGAGTTGGTTGGTGCACGACAACAGCGAACCGTATGAAACTTTCTATCTACAACTGTGGTGTTTTCTCTTTTTTTCTACTCTTCTTAGTGTTATGGAAGGTGAACCCGTTTTCTCCAGTCTGCTCCCTCGTACCGCGCCCACACATCCGTCGGAACGCCGAGGTTTCATGCGTCTAGTACGCGACTTTCGTCTGTAATTATTAGTCGACTACTTATTCGTGTATTTGTCTCCAGTTTGCCGACTCGCGCCCCGAATGTGTTAGCACTCTCCGAGTTGATTGGTATCTACAGTTTCAGGGTGTAAGAGTTGTCGAGTAGACCTACTTTCTACACTGACGAGGCTACCGTACTGCACCTCGCCTATTTGGTGGTGGGACCCAGTGTGTGCTCAGTTCTGTCCAAGTTATGCTCTCTTCACTCACGTACCGACGTTTATTTATTTGTGACGTCACTTATAAAGTTGTCGAAGATTTCGCCACATTCCTTCCCAGACAAAGATAACAGAACAATTGTATGCTATGAAGTTACTCATTCAGTAGGTCTTTGAAAACACCACATGGACGGCCAGTTCTCGCTTTGTACCTTAAAGTTCGGTTTGCAATAAAGGTCGGTAGACAGAAGACGGTTGGCAGAGCTATTCACACGAATTTAACGTGGTATTCACAACAGCCACGTTTTTCACTTTATGACGAACTGGTATATTCAATACATCATTAATAGATGTACTGAATGGAGCAACAAAGCATAAAGATTCGAGATTGCGGCACAGAACTAAACTACACTAGTTACCACTTGGTAAACTATACCCTGATAAACGAAACATAAATCCAACAGAAGTAGTAGAGGTGGTCCCGTTTCGGCCACAACGATATGTCCACAAAGACAGGTGTCGACTTGTCGTACTGGTGACCCTCGGGGCTAGTCTGAAAAACTAAGTCACAACGACACTAATGTTAACCACTTTAGTAACGTTAACCTTGCACAAACTATTGTGTCGACTGGTCGTGACGGCGACCGAGCTTTCGTATCGCTGAAGGGACACCACAATGCTCGCCAATTTCAACGGGAACGGCAACCGATTTCTGTTAAATGTGGTTATCTCAATCCGAGAGTAAAACTTACCTTTGCGTGAGTAAAACTTCCCACCTTGTTACGTTAGGACTAAACACACTGCTCGGGTGTTTTCATTGCCATACTCTCTTGCACTTTTTTTAGACAAAATCCACAAGCGCATGGTACAACTGAAGCTTCCCTCTGTCCACCTCTTACTCAGTCTAAATACTGAGAAGAAACACAAACCCCTCCCCCTCTTGTGGACCTTCTAGCACCGTGAGATCGACTGACGTGAATACATGAAACACAGTTGTTACGAAGAACCGGCCGATATTTGAGAATATGGCAACCTTTCAAGAACTCGGCAAAGCTTTCACCACGGTGTAAACCTCCTTGTACGCTGAGCCCTCACCCTACTCGTCGTCTCGACTCCATACCGCAACGGGGTCACTCTT
>NW_011346091.1:0-17342 GCF_000735185.1 Notothenia coriiceps | reverse complement strand
CGTTACGATTGGACTGACACACTACGAGCCCTGCCCGACTTGAGTGGTCCTAACGCCGCCTTGGTGTGCACTGCAGTGCTGTGTCGTGGTTCGTCGCCGTTCAACTTAGGTCTGAAAAGACCTATGGAGTACTTAAACTGGGTAAAAAGGGGCTATAATTCGTTCACTAAATGTCGTTTATCCTTTGCTATAAGCTAGATATAGTGCACAATGACCTTATTCTTGCGTTGTTCAATTACGTAAAACTTTGTCAAGATACTAGAAAGTCGGAGTCTTAATGCGTTGCTATTCTGAATTGAATAAAGTAGTTTACACAGCATATCAACGAGTACCAATTGGACATTTTTCAGGAGTATTTTTGCAGGTAGCACTAGGACGGACTACCTTTGGAGAGTCCCTAGAGTCCTTTTGAGGAGACTCACTTTAATGTAAACATAATGTACTATTTTACGAAAGTTATTGAGTGACACCGAGCTGTTGCGCATAACCTTCATGATCAACACAATGGAATGAGATGTTATGATTCTTGAATTTATGTAAAAATGAACCCATAAGGCAATTAGAGTAAGTTATTGAGAGATTGAGGATGAAGCCGTTAAACTTTCGTAATATAACATGAGAAGGTGAAGAGATGAAAATACAGTTTTATAATCCATCGACAATTATTTATAATTTATGTCATGCATTCATATATTGGATAACTGTAATACCAAGTGGATAAATACCTCAAATTTCATTCGACGTGGTTGTCATATGCGCAGCTTCGGTCGATCGTTTAAGTTACCTAATGATTGATTGACTAACGTCAATGATTTTATTTATCAATATATGATATCTACATATATTGTATATATTATATCTATTTATTTATAAGACTTGTAAAGGCAAGACGTAAGCAGTCCGAAAATCAAAACCATGAAATTTCCACGGGCTACCAGTACCGGCGTAAAGATGAACTAGTATTAAGGTAACAACTCCAGATGATCTTATCTAAATGTAACAAGTTACGAAGGTTTGGAGTGTAACCAAAGAGTATTGTCAGAGCATTATCATACACAGTAAGTGAAGACAGGATCTGCGGAACAACCTCGAGGACGGGGCGGGGGAGGGAGAGGGATACTCGGGTGAACACGAGACTAACCAGTCGAGCGGGGTGAGACAAGACTCTACTTAAGGTGGTGGCAATCGTCGCCTTTTAGTCAACTAATACACAATGTTACCGGCATCGTTGGTTCTTTTACTGTTTGTCTACTCTTACGACGCACCCAGACCGCACGGGCATAACCGCCCTGAAACGCGCCGAGCGACGACCTCGCCCTGTCACCACTCGACCCCAAATGACACAGCAAAGGACAACCGGACGCAGCAGAGACGCCTGTCACGCGGTGCGCTCACTTACTTAGTCGCCCACAGACGCACCCTGCTGTGCTCCCAGTAAAACGGGCAGTAATCCGACTATGAGTCGCGCCGAGCGACGACCTCGCCTGTCAGCACTCGACCCACATCGACCACAGCAAAGGACAACGACGCACCCAGACCCGCCCCTCGTCACTCCGGTAGGCGCTTTGAGTCGGACTTTTTTTTTTAGTCGGGACTTAAGTCCGGACTCGTGGCCTGTTCCCTGCGCCATTCCTTTTTGTGTTGTTCCCCCCCCCCACCGACTTCCCCGACTCCGGTGGGGTAGGACGCTCCCGAGGTGATCGTGGGCGTGGGGGGCCGGGGTGGTTTGCGGTCACGTGTACGATGTCACTTCGTGGCGGTGTCAATAAGCGGGCGACCCCGCTCCGAGGTGATCGTGGGAGGGGGGGTCCGCCGGCAGTGTCAAAAGCGCGCGACTTCTCTCACACACCACACACACTCCTCGAGGTGCCTCAACAGGTAAACCTGGTTACCCAAACGTAAAACCAGCAGGCAAATGCCACGTGACACCAACGGGCCTTCTTTAGAGGGGGTTGCGGCGATCGTTAAGACCCCGTCCGTATCTCGTCCCATAAAAGACACAATCGTCAAAATCAGCGATTTCGGTCCCAAATGAAAACTCCCAAAAACTGCGGCAAATTGTTACGTCTTTTTGGAAGTATTGGTCGTGTTCCCCTGCCCATTAACTTGGCCGTTTTTCGGTACTGTACCCTGACTTCAAAACAAACAAAACAGGGTAGTTACCATCGAAAATGAACTCATAAGAGATAATAGAACGAAGTAATTTTGAAAGTGATGGGTGATGTATGTTGTTATGTGTAATCGGAAAAATATACTATGAAATATTCATAGGGCGTTTTAAACGAGTTTAACTTTTTAACTTTTAACGGAGTTAACTGTGAAATTTAAGCGGGGGAGAATCGTACATAAACATTCGTTACTTGTTCTATTATATTATAGGGATTTTTATATCATTATGAAACTTTTTCTGGCGTGACACGTAATTAGCCACGAAAGACTATCGAAATTCATATGAAACAGGGCTAGTATTAAGACCGTGAAGTTGACATAAATCTTTTAGTCCTGAGAAATCATTATTATTCTCATAAAATTTCGGTTTCATAATATTGGTAATGATCTGTCATTGGCTAGACTAGACTATGAAGAAGATGGCAGACCATTTTGTATTCCTTTTGAGTCGGCGTTGGTCAGGAACCGCAACATTTACATGCACTCTTTTCATCGCTGCAGCAGTGGCAAAGTACTGACGTGCAAGAACGAGGGACACAAATTGAGTTTTGTGACGACAACAAAGTATAAACTTTCGTTCTACAATGGTTGTTTTCTCTTTTTTTTCTCTTCTTTTTAGGTGTTTGGAAGGTGTGAACCGTTTTTCCAGTCTCGTCCTTCGGCAAATGCGGAAGAGTTTCATGTCTCGCGCGCCTGGACTTTTCGTCCGTGTAATTATAGGTGGACTACTTTTTGTATTTGGTCTAGTTGGACGAATTCGTGTTACACTCTCCGAGTTTGATTGGTATCTACAGTTTCAGGGTCGTAGAAGTGTCCGAGTAGACCTACTTTCTACATGTGGCTACCCCGTCGTGACCTCGCCGTTCGTGGTGGACCCAGTGTTCTAGTTCTGTAAGTTCTCTTCACTCCACTACGGAGTTTATTTATTTGTGACCGTCACTTATAAGTTCGAACTTACAGAACTAGAACACTGCGTCCACCACAAACGCGCGGGTGGCAGACGGTAGCCACATGTACGAAGGTAGGTCTAACTCGACACTCTACACCCTGAAACTCGTAGATACCCAATGCAAACTCGCGAGAGTGCTAAACACATTTCGTCCTAAACTAGACAAATACACATAAGTACGTCACTATAATTACAGGACGAAAGTCCACTAGACATCGAAACTTTCCGACGTTGCCGAAGGGACCAGACTGGAAGAAACGGTTCACCCTTCCAAAACACTAAAGAAGAGAAAAAAAGAGAAAACAACATTGTAGAGAAAGTTTTTATACTTTGTTGTCGTCACACAAACTACAATGTCGTGTCCTCTTTCTTTGACCGTGGCAGTACTCCACTCGTCACCATGAAAAGGTTGCATGTAGATGTTGCCGGTTCTGACAACCACTCACAAGGATTACAACAATGGCTCTCCCATCTTCTTCATAAAGTCTAAGTTCTAAATGAAGTCATTACATTATTTAGAAACCGAATTTTTATGAGATAATAATACATTGATTTTTTCAGGGACAAAAGATTTATTAGTCAGACTTTCACGTCTTAATACTAGTTCTGGTTTATATTGAATTTCATAGTTCTTCCGTGGCTAAATCCGTCGTCGACCCGCAGAAAAGTTGTCATAATATAAAAACTTCCCTATAGTATAATAGAACAAGTAACGAATTTTATTCGTACATTCTCTTAAATTACACCAGTTAAACTCCGGTAAAGTTAAAAAGTTAAACTCCCGTTAAAACCTATGAATATTTTCAGTATTTTTTCCGATTACACAAAATACATCACCCTCACTTTCAAATTACTTCCCGTATATTCACCTTTATCGACGTTCATTATCATTTGGTTTAATACTGTTTTGTTTTGTTTGAATTCAGCGTACAGTACGAAAAGGGCCAATAATTCGGGCAGGGGGAACACAGCAATACTTCCAAAAGAGACGTACATTTGCCCAGGTCTTTGGCCGAGCGTTTCATTGGGGGACATCCGCTCATTTTGACGGATTGTGTCTTTTATGGACAGCATACGGGACGGGGGTCTTACGGACGCAACCTCTAAAAAGCCGCCCTGCGTTCACTGCATTGGCTGCTGGTTTACTTGGGGTACACCAGGTCTTAACTCGGGTTACGCGCACCTCGCGAGGGAGTTGTCGTGTTGTGTGGTGAGGAGGAGTCCGCCCGCTTTGACACTTGGCCTTCCCACGATCACCTCGGAGCGTCGGTCCGCTTTGCACCGCACGAATGTGACATCCACGTGACGCAAACCCCCACCCGCCCCCCCACGCCCACCGATCACCTCGCGAGCCGTCTACCCCACCCGACGTCCGGGGAAGTCGTGGGGCGGGAGGCGCAGGGGACACACGAGTCCGACTTAAGTCCGGACTCAAGTCCGACTCAAGCGCTACCGGTGACAGGGGCGTCTGGGGGTGCGTCGTTTGTCCTTTGCTGTGCGTCATGCGGGTCGAGTGTGACAGGGAGGTCGTCGCTCGCGCGTTTTCCAGCGCGCGGTTATGCCGTGGTCTGGCGGTGCCGTCCGTAGAGACGTAGACAAACCAGTAAAAGGACCAACCCGATTGCGGGTAACATTGTGTATTAGTGACTAAAAGGCGACATTCCCACCACCTAAGAGGTCTTGTCTTAGCATTGCTGGTATAGCCGCATCTCAACTTTGTGTATCAGTGTTTATCTCCGAGTTTGTCTTGTTTTTTCCCGGATTTCCCGAAGCTTTAAGGATCATGGTGAAGAGGTGTGTCGTTGGCGGGGGTAGCAACACCAATTGGGATGGTTTTACCGTTCATTTGTTCCCGAAAGAGAAGGCCGGTGGTGCACATTCGCGTTTTGCTGGCTCGAACCTATACGGTTCTAGGCCTCTTATTTCTGGTGTAAAAGGCGGCAGAGATCGTTCAGATTCATCGTCACTGCTCGCATCGTCCACACCAAATAATTGTTCTGTCAAATTGTGCCAAATACCCGCGCTATTAGCTTTTTCTGATGCGTAAACATCAACAATATTTGACGCCATTTTTCGTTGTGAACTCTCGCTGGCTGCGCGCATTGGCTGTCGATCCGGACGGCAGCAGGGATCCAGACAGCGGCAGCCGGGAACCACACGTGACGTCACGAAATGGCCTGCTTCCAGAAGCAAAGTTTTTTTTATTGGACCTAATATTTTTCCTTTTTTTACATATTATTCAGTATGAAATAAAGAAACATACATTGACTATCTGTTGCATACACCCCCCAGAAATCAACTGCCAAAAACAGTTTTTAATGTAAGATAAGGACTTTAAGGTGATCCAAGGTACTTATTAGAGGATGGAGATCATGGTGCGCTTCACTGTTTTGTGCTCAGGGTGGTGGCTCAGAACGAGAGGCGGGATGAGTGGACGTCCCTGCTTGTCACCATCAAGAAGCTCTTCATCCAGTATCCTGTGCTGGTGCGGCTGAAGGAAGAAGGTAGTGGATCTGTCCAGTGTTCGCCTTCTGTAACCAAACTCCTGCTTTGTGTTTCTTCTTTATTTTCTCTCATTCCAGATGGTTTTTCTGTCGGTTACAACTCCACTGCTGCTCAAGGAAACTACCTGGAGGCCATCAACCTTTCCTTCAATGGTGAGTGGTCCAATTCCAGAACATGTCTGATCCCAGAAAAAGAGGAGGTGTTTAATGTGGGCATATAACCAGGGGTGCACATAAGTGGTACGCAGGTACGCATGCGTGGCAACAATCTGAAATGCGTACCGTCACTTGTGTCACAAAGCGCATTTGCGTACCGATGTATATGTGAAGCTTTTCCATAAGGCGGTTAGATCACCGGACGACGGAGTCGGTCTCCGTGTGCAAAGACAGGGCTGCTGTTAACGTCGGCCTGTACAGCAGCACTGCGCTAAAACAGCTGATCACAACGTTCACACGCTCTGTGGTCACGAAGCTCTGCAGTTTGAGGGAGCCGGAAGTTGGAGTACCAAACACTGACTCCAGGTACTCATCTGAGTACCTCACTGAGAAAGTTGTGTGCACCCCTGCATATAACTGTAACACCTTTATATAGATATTTGACTCATCTGAGAGACAGTGGCTAGGTGACTTATTCTAAATTGTGTTAGTGATCAAACCGAGTTGTTAGAGTGATAATCAGACGGAAATGCTATTGTGACTCGTTCATTATTTAAATCCGTTATTTTATAAAGTTCCTCAGTTGGAATTGCTAAAAAAACATTTCTGTGACCGAGCTGTGTTCATGCTGAGTGATTGATTATTTTTCCTATCCAATATTGTGTTTTGACTTTTTAGGATAGGATTTTTTTATTATAGATATATAGGAAAATGTATATAACATGACCATCCTGTCACGTTGTCAGATGTACACTACATGATCATTGTGGTCAAAGTTATTCATGATCATTATATTATCTTTAGAAAATCAATAAAATATCCTTAAGCTACTTTCAATATTGTCTCTCTTTAAGGAAATTAATTATATTTGTAATACAAGTGAAGTGAGGAAGAGTACAAAAGCAGAAAAGTGTACATAAGCATCTTTTTAAGAGAAGATGGATAATTTACAACTGAATTTTTCTAAACATTTTGGGGAACATAGCCTTGCATGGAATATTTAATTTAAAGGAGTTCCTGACCCTTCAGAAAGTCACAAAGAAAACTCTTGAATTTTCATAACATTAAATCAAATATATAAACAGGTAGTACTTACGGTACTCATTCTCCTCGTTCACTCTAGTCTCATTCTCTGCGTGAGTTCCAAAGTGTATCCAAAAGTGGAAATCTTGAAAAGTTATTCTTTTTAGAAGGATATATCCAGATAAGTCAGCGTCTGTCACTTGTTACTAACTGATAAAGATTAGAAAGCTGACACTGACCATGTCTCCGCAGTTTTTGACAAGCACTACATCAACCGTAACTTTGACCGCACCGGCCAGATGTCGGTGGTCATCACGCCGGGGGTGGGGGTGTTCGAAGTGGACCGTCTGCTTATGATTCTCACCAAGCAGCGTATGATTGACAATGGTGAGTGATGACACAATCACGTGTCCGACAGATGGTTTGTATCCTCACTCTAATTTGCTTTGAATAGACACGTCAGCTAAATATAATGTCATATATTGCAAGGTGATTTCTCCCTCTTTAGGTATCGGGGTGGACTTGGTGTGTATGGGCGAGCAGCCATTACACGCTGTACCGTTATTCAAGGTAATACATTCGGACTGTAGATGCTTAGTTCATACACCTGTTTTGAAAACACACACATCAAGTCAGCAGTTTCCTGACCTAGTTAAGGTAAGAGGATTATGATGGAGGAATAGTTTGTGTTGTTGAAATGTAATGCATTATGCAGAGAGATGGTACTTCTCCACCCTCATTGGTAATAATGCGATAATAGAAAGACCTGTCAATACACCAATCCAGTTCAGCAGCAATAAGTACTCAGATATTTACTAAAGTTAAAGTATCAATACTACGGTGTAAAAATAAATTCCTGTATCCAATATTGTACTAAAGAAAAGTATAAAAGTATCAGCATCAAAATATTCTTAAAGTACTCATCATGCAGAATTTTACAATCATATACATTAAATAATTGTTTTATAATTATTGATGCATCAGTATGTTCATCACTTAAATATTGTATTTGGTTTACTTTAAATACTGCTGGGTTGATAAACCTAAAACCATGTAATGTAGCTATTGATTAAAGTTGCAAAATATATGCACTGGAGTAATAGTCGTTGACTATTTTCCTACAAAATGTAGTTGGGTAAAAGTGTAAAGTAGCATTATGCAAAAATACTCAATTTCTCAAAAGTACAAGTAGCTCAGATTTGTACATAAGTACAGTAATTGAGTATATGTACTTAATTACATTTCACCACTGGCTCTGGCGTGTATATTACATACAAGTGGTTAGTAGATCAATGTAATACATGGTAGGTGTTGTAATATAAGATTGAATATTGATTGGGATTTAGTAATGTTAAGGTTGAGATCTTTAAAGCATAGGTCAACAGCTTTCAAAGTCTGTCTGACAAAACTCATACATATGGAAGTGAAACAGGGTTTGATTGCTCTCATCATTCCTTCTGTTCATACTGGACACCTGCTTGAGCAGTATTGATTCAGAAAGTTTGTTTCTGTTACATTGGATGTTATACTTGTTGGTTTCTGATGTTCATCCTCTCTGTAGCTACACAACAGGACAGCACCTGGAGACTCTCGGGTTGGAGACGACTACAACCTTCCTCACTGGATCAACCACAGGTTAAACATTCAGCTGATAAATAAATATACATTTTCATTCTATGCAAAGCTGATGACTTGCATATTTTTCTTCCACACCTGCAGCTTCTACACCTCCAAAAGTCAGAACTCTTGCAGCTCCTTTACTCCTCGAATCAAACTGGCCGGACGCAAGGTGCATCCACATTTGATCACGGACTGTTGAGTGACTTTAACAAATTCAAAAAGTTATTTTTTGCATGTTTTGACTTGTTAAACCTACATTTCTTGTAGCTTCATGCTGAGAAATTCAAGAGCAGCAAGGAACACAGTAAGTTACAACCCGTTGCCTCTCTGAGCTCTTTCGAATCTCTAGAATGCCAGGGGTGGCCTGTTTCACCACTGTCAAATATATCTCAGCATCTCCTGGATTATTTAGATATTCATTGTTGTCATTATATAATTGCCTCTGACATTGGTTATCTCCTGACTTTCCTCAAGTGCCACAATGAGATTGATTTGTGCAATGGCTTTACAGTTGATGGAAGGATTGCTATAAAACAGGGAGCCTTGGATACATCTTAATGATGCTAAACCTCTTCCAGCTCTCTGCGCTCCAAAGGACTCTGAAAACAGCCTCCCTATTCAGGTGGACTACGACGCCCATGATGCTCAGGTGTTCAGACTGCCTGGCCCGTCACGAATTCAGAGGAGCACCAACTTCAGGTACCTTACTACACTAAACTAGCTTTAGTTAGACACACAGTACACCCTGTGTGGTTCCACGGCTTACTTTGGCTATATGAAAGTTGCGCAACTTTAACCAGGCATTTGTGTGACTTGTTTATTATTCCAAGTACTTAGAATAATAACCTGTTTTCTATCATTATGGTAACAACTATCTACTCATTCAAAGTATTTATGGTGAATAATGAATATGCTATACATCTTGAGTCTTCCCCGACGTGGAGTTTTATTTTAATTTGAAAAGCATTCTTCAATTGAACACACCAAAAACAAAACAAGTACTATTTAGTCTGTTGGCTCTAAATCTTGATATTAATACATCAAAATGGCTTCGTGGTTGGGAACAATCATCCATATAACACGAGAGAACCTTAACATCAGGAAATCTTCTACTTACGCCGCTAGGTTCCAAACACTGTCAATTAAAACTGACAAAATATTAATTTATGGGGAATATGCATCAGGGAACGCCACTGGCATACTATTAGAGTTATCCTTGTGGACCTCCAACCCTGGTGATCAATGACTGTGTGTCTTTCAGAATGGGTCGAGACAGAGAGGCGAGTGGGACCAGTGGGAGGAAGAGCTGGGGCTCGGTGGAGGTCAGTGCGAGCATCGGAGCGTCGCCTCCTGTTCGCTCTGCGGGGCCGGAGGAGCAGCGCAGCCTGGCCTCTGACGACAGCCTGGGCCCCGTGTCCAACATGCTGCTCATCCCCCGCATGCCTCTTGTCCAGTATGAAGTCAGCAGCTCCCTGGGATACACCAGCACCAGAGGTAACTGATTCACATCCAAGAGGGATAGATTGGAGGTATGAGGTACTTATCCAGGGTCAGTGTATTATCTGTGGTAAATGACAAAAGGAATTCTCCCACCTTGGAGAAACAGCCAGGCATACCACACTAATTTAAAGGAATGTATGGGGGGCAAGAGTACAATTTTAGTAGACACTACATTTCTTATATTTTCATCACTCTACCTTGCCTTTAGAAAGCCATTTTTGACAACACAATTAAAGCTGGTATAGTCATCTATGCTCTTATAAGACACCAGACTCTTTGACAAAAAAAGTCATTTCAACTTGCTAAACATGGATATTGCTGATCAACCACTGATCCGTAAGTTTGTTTGTGTTATTGTGTGACTTCCAACTAACCCCTTTATATCACCAGTCACACAAGAACATCAACAAATCGATCAAGGCAAAAGTAAACCAGAAACTTCCATAGTCTGCAAGATAAATGACTGTAATTTTCAATGGAGGCTTGTGGCTTCCAAGAGATGATAGTTAACGCCTTGAGTTCCCTGTAGGCAAGGGCTGGCCAGATCAAATATCAAAATATAGAGTAAACTGATGTTGAATATTTTTGGTGTGTCTGACCTTTTGGTGGAAAAAAACATGTTTATCTGCTTTCCCTGTTAAACAAATGTTATTGATAAGTACCTCATACAGCAACACTTCAGAATATCTGAATTGTCCCTTAAAGGGAAACACTTACAAGGGATCTGTTTGCTCCACCGTTTTCCTTTCTCCACTCCATTCTCCTTTTCTGCTGTGTTGTTCAGAGTTGTTGGAGAAGATGATGGACTCTCAGCGGGACTCCAGTGCCCCTGGCAGGTTCACCGTGGGAAGTGCTGAGTCCACCCTGCACATCCGCCCCGGAGGGTACACCCCCCAAAGAGCACTGATTAACCCCTTCACGCCGTCCAGGATGCCCATGAAGCTCACCTCCAACCGGCGGCGCTGGATGCACACCTTCCCTGTTGGTGAGGGAACACGCACGCACGCATGCACACGCATGCGCACGCACACACACACACACACACACACACACACACACACACACACACACACACACACACACACACACACACACACACACACACACACACACACACCACATGTGTATTAAAAAATACAATTTCTCATCATTTCAATTAACTTATTTTTGGCAACTTCCTTCCCCTTTAACTCAAGGCATCACATTATTTTGGGATGAGTAAGAAGTAAATGAATGCAGTAACGCTGGTATTTATCCAAACATCAGACTGTGAGTGTTGTTCTGCAGGTCCTTCTGGAGAGGCTATCCAGATCCATCACCAGACCAGACAGAACATGGCTGAGCTGCAGGGCAGTCAGCAGAGAGACCCCGCCCACACCTCCGCTGAGCTGCTGGAGCTGGCGTATCACGAGGCCACTGGAAGGTTAGCCCCACCTTCCACAAGGAACAAACACCTGCTTTTGTAAATAAATGCATCTTAAAACACAAGAAGAAGAAGAGTCGGATGATGAAACCTTTTTTATTTGTCACACATACATGCACACAGCACACACAGTGAAATATGTCCTCTGCTTTTAACCCATCCTTGTACTAGGAGCAGTCACAGACAGGGACATGAATGTTTATTATTTCCCTTTATATTCTAGGCGGACAGTCTCTAGGCATGCAGGAGAGAACGGCCTTTACATCGGTGGAGGGATGGAGGAGTTCACCGGGAGTCCAGGGAGCAACAATAGTGGTGATATGTCTGCTCAAAAACAATATGCTTTACTTGCAGTGACAAAAGAACACCAGACTTATAGCAAGGATTTATTTTTGAGTAAATGTTGGCGATATTTTATAAATGAGACACACTATTGCACTGGGTTATAAGTTCCTTTATCATTCCACCCTCTGAAAATAGTCCCCAACAAATGCATTATTTCCTCCTTTAAAGTAACTTTTGTTAAATCTTTTCAATTTTTGGGCAATACATTTGTTTTAACAATGAACCAACCTTATCCTTTCAAAATGAGGATTGAGCCATGTTCAGCTCAAAAAAGGAAGTCATTCAAAGAGCTGCAACAGTTAGTCAATTAATTGGTAGGAAATAAATAATTGCCAACCATTTTTAAAACAAAAAAAGTGTCATAAACGTACAGGTTCCAGCTTCTCAAACGTGAGGATTTGCTGCTTTTCTGTCTTGTATATGACAGTAAATCAAGTTGGGTTTAAAACTACACTCTATGGTTTAGAATATTGCACAACATAAAAAATGTTTTTACACATTACTTTGGACTATGGGAAACTGCTATATTCAATTTGCTCCTTTTTGAGATTGAAAATAATTGTCAGATTACTTGAAAAATATATTATTTGTTGGTTGCACCCTCTAAAATATTGTTCCTGTCTTTCTATATGTTTAATTGTGATCTCTGTATAGGAACCATAAACAATTGCGGCTCCACATTTGAAGACGTTTCCCTCAACGGTGCCGATCCAAGTGAGTCCATCTCGTCCCTATGAAAACATAAATTATAAGTATGTAAAAAAAACTCAGGATCGGGTTGTGATTCATAATCACCATACTGATAAGGGCAGATAACCTTTGGTGGTGTCCTTAACCTGTGAGGGTCATTCAGTTGTGGCAGGCAGGTTTCTGTGGGCGTCGGTCTCCAGGGGTCTCAGTTATAAACAACTACAGGTCATGTGGCTCGGGTTCCCCCTCCTCCTCCCTCTGTCACCTCTCTTTCTCTGTCCCACTCTTTCCTTCCTCATCTCTGGGCCTTCTGTTGATCTTAAGTCTCATGACGAAATATGACCATGTCTACAACTCCTTTAATTAATGAGCATCATTTTCCTTCACGGTGATCTGTTTGCATTCACAGAGCCTTGTGTATATATAGATCACTCCTGCATGGCAGTTTCTCTTGATTGATTGTAAATGGGACCTTCTGTTAAAAAAAGTCTGTCTTGCACACCATTTTTAGGAGTTGGCTCACCAGCTGTATGTCTGCATGATGTGATTCTCTTCTTAAATTCACTATACAGGTTACACCTTTCCTGAGATTTTGACACATTGTAGGATACATTTATGCTGACTGTTAGCATGTCATATTGTTTTAAGTTATATCCTGCTGTATTGTTTTAGTGGTGGTGATTAGATGCACAGGTAGGTATAAATAGGGGCATTGTTGATAGGTAGAGAAGGGCATATGTAGAGGGAACGCACTCAGTTCTAACACATTTTTACACGTCCCAATGTCCTTTTCTGGTTGCCATTGTAGGGATTGTACACGGACAAATGACAGAATTTCCAGTATTTATATCCAGTATAGTTTGAGGTTAATCAGGGCCCGAGCACAAAAGGGCTAGGAACACATGTGTGCGTTTCCTCTGCCTATTCGCCGATTATAAATCCCTGTGCATCTAATCCTTGCCACCTAGTTTCCAAAAAAATACTGCAGGACAAAACTCAACAAAAAATATGACGTTCCAACAATATACATAAACGGCTCTTGCACACATTTTCACTTGCTTGTGAGTGATGTTGATCTCAGACTGTCACCGGGCTACAATCTGCATGTCTGATCACTGCACCTCTACTCCAGGCTGCTCAGGAATCACCAGTAAAGTAACACGTTCTGTTTGTTCTGCCCCTCTCTTCTACTCTCTTCTTTGTTTGTCTTCACTCTTTTGTTTCCACCTTCACGTCTTCATCCTATCCCCTCCTGTCTTTATTTATTACACCCCTGTGCTTCCCCTTCCTCCCTATATCCTTCCCTGCCCCCCCACACATGTACCTCTCCACTCTGGGTACATGCACTTGTCTTTGCTGTGGGGATGTTTTGTATGTGTGTGTGTGTGGGTGCCCCTGAAGCCCTGCTGCTGTCTGCACCCCCGACAGTGCCCAGCTTCTGCTGCACAGTGGGGGTGGACTGGAAGTCTCTGACCACCCCAGCCTGCCTCCCCCTCACCACGGACTACTTCCCAGACCGGCAGGCGCTGCAGAACGACTACACAGAGGGCTGCTACGACCTGCTGCCCCACAGCGACCTGGAGAGGTAGGAGGCTCCTGTCTGCGGAGAACAGCTCTGTGTATAAGTCTGAGACACTCGTCAGCTGGTCATAAATTCACTGGCACAATGCTGTAATTTCATTGAATGATATGGAGGACATTTTACTTTTCAAATCCTTTTTGGTTCTACTACATTTTTATTTTCATGGTTGATTTTTCTACTAAAAGTATTCTGAAAAGAGTCAGTGGACTCAGGTTCGATTGCGGCCTGTGGAAAATTTCTGCATATCATCACCTGTCTCTCTTTCGAAACCATTAACAAAAAAAATAATCATATTTGTATAAAAGTAATACAAAAGTATAACATTTTTTAGACTACTGGCACTTCTTATGGCACCTTCACATTTCAGGAAAAATAAAACAAAAACTATTCTAATTTCCAATATGGACCCTATTTTCCCATGTTTTCGTGTCTAAGGCCTGGACACACCAGGCCGATTTTGGCCGTCGATGGGCGTCAGGCCGACGATGAGCGTCGACACACCCTGCTCAGATTGGTGTGTCCCGCACCGTTGTGTCTTTTCAGCCGTGCCAACACCTTTTCGGCTGAAAACCCACCGATTCGACATGTTGCAGTCGGCCAAAGGCTGTCGGCAAAAGAAATCACTCTGATTGGCTGTTCAGCTAGCAAATCAGTGCAGGAGAAGCGAAACGGAAGTGAGGGACCCAAACAAACTATTAAGAAGGCAAATCTTAGATTTCATTTAAAGTGGACCTATCGTGCTATATTTGAATAATATAGTGTAGGGCCATGCGTCAATACGATAAGGTATATTTATACGTTTAAAAAAAAAATTACCATACAGATCATGCATTTTAGCCATGACTCATTTCGCTCTATTTGCTCTCCTCCAGCCCCGTCTTTGCATGAGCTGCAGCTGAGCACGCCCCCCTGCAAAGGAGGGGGGCGAGGCACGAGCGTCATGTTACCATGCTGTTACCATGCTGTTACCATGCCAGGGCAACCTCTTATTCCCCTGATAGGTGGAGAGTTGCCCATATACTAAGCGGAGCTCGTTGTTTCTGACGTCAGAGAATTTTCAAATCTGTATCAGTCTGTATCAGATCCGTTGCAGCCCCGTTTTTAGAGATTTGGGAAAAGAGAGAGGGTTGTGTTTTCTGAGACTTGGTGAGTTCCCTGACATACCGGGGACACATATTCATGTATAAAAGACGTACAAAAGTGCATTTTGCATGATAGGTCCCCTTTAACTCCAGCTCTCGACACAGGTTCGGGAAAACCCCATGAGCTTCTCGCTGTAGAGTGAAAATGGAACGCACACGCTATTTGTTGTTTGTTTATATCACACGCAGTCTGTTCTTCTTCTCTCGGTTATCACGCAATCTGTCTTCCGGTTGTTGCCTCTTTTGAATGACGAATACACATTACCGCCGCCTGCTGATAAGGAGAGTTATTGCCACTCACGCATGCGCAGTTCATACGTGCTTCTTGGCCGTCGGCTGAAGTCTTTGCGGTGTGTTCCAGTGCGACACATGGCCAAGACGCAGAGACGCGAGGCGACACAACAGTCGGGGGTCCGTCTGTGTCAGTTCTTTGGTGTCAGCTTGGTGTGTCCGGGCCTTTAAGTGACTAATCACAATAATCACAAAATTGACATAATAGGCATTATGTTAAGCCATGTTCTTGGAAATCGTTTTGATGCTTTCTCTACTCATGCAGAACAAACTCTGGCAACACCAGCACTCTCTCAAATATATGTTTCCATTGTTTTACCCCTCTAACAAGTCAACACTCGCTAAATTTCAAAACATCTCCTTGCGAGAGCCTTTTTAGACACAATGTCACCCAGAAAGGATCATGTTAAAGGTAAAAAAACATGTATTATTTCTCTGCAGGATCCCTTTCCATAATGTTGTCGGGTACTTAATATCAATCTGAGCCTGTTAGAGGCAATAATGTGCACATTTAGTGGAGATACATACTATTGCCTCATTGGAGATCAGTTCAGCCCCAGCGACAGCTCTCAATAGTGGAGCAATTTTTAAGAAGAGCGTCGCCATTAGTCACTTAGATGAAAATAAATGGGAAAATAGGGTCCAAGTTGAAAATGACAGAAGTTACACTTTGATCAATCGTTATAGGACGCTAGGATTGAGGATCAATAAAATCATTGGGGAAAACACTGGTATAAAGAAGAAAATACAGCATTAGCTTTCATAAAGTTCACATGATTAACTAGGGTTAGTGCATATTTAAAAATAAATGTTTTACCTGCTAGGCAGAATCACATGTAATTATGTTCCTTTGAAAACAACCAAGCTAATAACAACTCAAGTGTCTTTGAGCATTAGGAAAGCGCTATAAAAATCTCATGTATTATTATTATTATTATTATTATTATTATTATGAATAAAAGGTAATACGAGTCATATGAGTTTTCCTGTCCAAATTATCAGAATAAGTGTCGATGTGTTTGCCTCTGTGTGTTTCCAGGCGTGAAGATGAAGCTCCGGTGATGAGTGCGGGTCAGGTGTTTGAGGAGTTCATCTGTCAGAGGTTGATGCAGGGCTACCAGATCATCGTGCAGCCCAACAACAGGAAGCCGCAGCCGCCTGCCAACACCCCGCTGGGCAGCAGCCCCCTCTACTCCAGGGGTGAGCTCATGTTTCATTTAACTTGCTGTCTACATATATTTATTTCAAATCCTTAACATTTCAAGATTTTCTACTGTGTTCCCACACCAAAGTGATCTTACTTTATTATTATTATTTCAGATTTCGCTTGTGATTAGGTACTTCTAAGTTGTTCGTATAGAGTTCTTGTTGTAGAATATTAATGCCACAAACTGTCTCATGTGGCATTAATTTCCTGGTTGTGTGTCCTCGTCCTCCTCTGGTTTTAGGTCTAGTGTCTCTGCGGCGGGCCGACGTGGAGGAGACGGTGTACTGGCTCAGTATGGGTCGCACCTTCCATAAAGTTTGCCTCAAAGACAAGATCATCACTGCCACTCGCTACCTGCCCAAGTGAGTACCCCCAACCCCAAAGAACTCTGCAAGGCTGCATTATTTGACCATTGAACCTCTCAAATAGAGAATAAGTATCTCCAGAGAAGTTAGGCATACGTGTGCACTCACGTGTCCCATCCTGTATGAAAACACAACACTCACAGTAAAACAATTAAGTTGTCTTTTAAAAAAGTGAAAAGGATTTAAAGTGGAGAGAATTTAAAGAAGAGATGAAGCCTTCATTTTTAACAGTTTTAGTTTTTTAAAGGTCCCCTTTAACGGCTCGTTGTAGCTCCAATAGCTCCAGCCCCCACCCTCCCTGTGAGCACAGTGTGCTCTGATTGGTCGGGACGTTGTGAATCGCGCTGAGCTCCGTGGAGGTGTGGTTTCCTTGTTT
>NW_011346090.1:0-8276 GCF_000735185.1 Notothenia coriiceps | reverse complement strand
CTTGGAACAATTAATACACGTACAGATAAATGGCCTCAAAATAATAATGGCGGCGCGAGCCGTGTTTTAATGGACTCCAGTCCTGAGCCACCTGAGTTACCACTCACGCGGCCTAACATTAGTATAAAGTTTGTCAAGTCGTTCATAGTTGTTCTATTTCGTGAGCTGTTTAGTGGTAAAAGTACAAATGAGTTAAAATTTGGAAAGGTACTACATAAAGAGTCTTACTAGAATAGTCGGGAGCAGGTACACAAATATACCCGTCGCAAAAACTGCGGGAAAATAAACCACTGTTGCTAAAGTGCAACGTTTAGTAAAGGTGGTAGTCGTAGAGAATTAACCACTCTTATACTTTTTGCTATATCTCGAAAAAGACGATGTCTACTTAGGTCCACTTTCTCCTCGTCAAACGCTAGATATATATATCTATTCTATTTGAGATCCTCTAACATCCGTTATCTACCCGCTTGTTCAATTATAGGAGGAAATAGGAGGAAAAGGGAGAAACGTGAGTAAGTACAGGTCGGTGGGACACCCCTACATTTACCACAAGTCAACAAGTCAACACACACTCGACTCAGACAGACAGGATTACCGTTTAGTTTGAATAGTCTGACCCGTAGTCGGATTATCAAAACACGAGTTACGAGGTAAGTGTAAGAGGAACGATAACAGAATAAGCTGTTCGACCTTGCCAGTAGTAACAGAAACAACACAAGTCGTTCGTTTGGTGCTATAGAAAGCAAAAAAACTAACCCGCAATCCACCCCTAAGTTCCAATTTCATCGACAAAAGAAGACCTAAAAAAACCGGTCAACCAAGGCAATAAAATGTCTAAATAACGGTGGTAAGCGCATTAGTTCGTCAACGACGACCTTATCAGATTTTGAGACTATCAGTGGGCTCCATTCGTACACTCGTCGTCGTGCATGCGAAACAGGACGTTCCAACAAAAAAAAATCGTTGAGCCAACGTGCCCGTTCGCACTTGTACACTGCTCAAATGGTAGCGACCCTCTAGCTTCTAAGTCGGCTAACGGAGCAGGGAAGTTCTGCGACTCGTCCATTGTCGCCATAAGTCATGTACCGCGTTTATGGCGCCTTACGTACCTTTCACGATGGGTGGCATGCCAGCCGAACAATAACAGTTATAATTATATTAATTCCTAATAACAAAATTATCAGTGTGAGCTAAAGCGGTTTTTTTTTAACGGGGTCGACCAGCTGTGAAGAAAATCGGCTTCGTTTCGCGATGTAATTACATGAATTTACTACAATTAGGTACCACAGCCTACACCTTAACTTCGCCTCGCACGTAACGCAACGGTCCGTTCCGTCGAAGCCGAAGTAGAATAAATGTTTCGAGAAGTTGATCTTGCGCATCAAATAAATTTTTGTAAATAGTTCCCTGGGTGCGTGTCATTATGAAAAAATTAAGTTTTAAATTTAAAATTTACAACTTCGCTTACACACATATGGCTTGTTATCCTGAGGCAGCGTAGTGTTTTTAGGGCCCTTTTTGTCCTCGCTGCTAGCATTCCGGTTCCAGGAGCCAATACCGATCCTTTCCCTAGGCACGACACATTTATACTGTAGTCGCAGAAGAGCAACACTGAGAGCAGACCTCACGAGCTTTTGTATGTCCGTCATTGTACCCGTGTGCGTTCCATTTACTGGCGGTGGGGGCGCTGCACAACTAAGTAGCCTACATTAAAGCAAACAGAAGAAGACAACATCAATGTATCAACAAACAGCCGTGGTCCGGACTTGTACCAGTAAGGGAAGTTGAAATAAATACTTTTCATTAAGTTATTTTCGTGTTTCATTAAGATCTGATACTGCTGTTCCCAAGCATGCTGTGCAACCAGTTAAGAAAATAAAGAAAAAAAGGGCATGAAAAAGATGTTTAAGATCTCAAGCTAAATCCAGTTGATTCCTCACTTTGGTTGTGTGCACCCAATGACAGTTGAACTATATCACTTCTGGAGAGGCTGCAAAACATATACAAATAAATAAAGTTCGTATAACTGAGAAAAGACACACTTGTAACGAGGAAAAGTCAGCTGAGCTCTCTCGCTCTATTCCAGTCACAACCTGCTTCATGTTCATCACAAACAAAGTGAGTGAATGAGCCACAGATGCTCACAATTCAAAACAAGGCTGATTTTGAGTCACATTTAGAGATTCCAGCTGTCAGCTGGACAGCCTGTCAGAGACCAATCTTACTGTCAACCTTCAACCATACATTATTATTTGACCCTATGCCCTGTTTGTGTGTGCAAGTAACCGTGTGTTGATATGCACAACCTTCCTGTCATTGTGTCTTCCTAGATCATACGTGAATGTCTGCAGCTGAACAAACAAAAAACTGAGATCTGTAATCGCAGAGCTTCAGTCGGCAGACTACAAAACAACTAGTAAAGCTAGAAATCTAGGTGTAGTGATGGACTCAGACCTGAATTTTAACAGTCACATTGCAACAGTCATTAAGTCTGCATACTATCACCTGAAGAACATGTCTAGCATTAAAAAACTAATGTCACAACAGGACTTAGAAAAACTTGTCCATGCTTTTATCTTTAGTAGACTTGACTACTGCAATAGTGTATTCACAGGGCTGAAAAAAAAATCCATCAGAAAGCTGCAGCTGATTCAGAACGCAGCTGCTCGTGTACTCACTAACATTAAAAGAGTGGATCACATCAGTCCGGTTCTGAAATCTTTACATTGGCTTCCAGTCGGCCAAATAATTGATTTTAAAGTACTATTGCTAGTTTTTTTTTCATTCCATGGTTTAGGACCAAAGTATATTGTTGATCTCCTACATAATTAGGAACCATCAAGGTGCCTCAGGTCTTCTGGGACGGGTCTGCTATCGGTTCCGAGAGTAAAAACAAAACATGGAGAGGTAGCGTTTAGCTATTATGCCCCGACAATCTGGAATAAACTACCCAAATCATGCACGTCTGCAGAAACTCTTACTATTTTTAAATCGAGACTGAAAACATATCTCTTTGCCGCTGCTCATATTCGCGCTACAGTATGCCTTTTAAACATGTATTGTAACACCTGTTGTGTTTATTTTATTATCTTTGCTTTTTAATGCCTGTTGTAAAATGCCATTATATAATGTACTTTTACTGTATTTATTCCTAAAAAGTCTCTTTAATTTGTTTTGTAAAGCACTTTGAATTGTCGCGTGCTGAAAAGTGCTATATAAATAACCTTGCCTTGCCTTACAAAGTAAATTTGATATGAGTGGCAGGGTGCAGGAACTCTGCATGATAATGAAACCTGCTGTACTCAAAGACAAAAACATATATTTGAATATATACATATACCTGTACTACGAATCCAGTTCAACATACCCCTGGATCTGTTTGGAAAACAAACGCGCTCTCGCAAAGCGGTCCTACGACGCTGGTTATCAACTCGGTGACTCAAGCCAGGGTTTCTCTGTCCGGCTGAGTGCGCGTTCACATGAAAGGGGCGGGGTTAGCAACATTTGACCAATCACAGAGAGGGACAAGCGTACTGACAGAGCAGCGTTATACTTCCTGAATGAAAAGTGAACTATGGAGAGGCGAAGTCCCTCCCTTTCCGGTGGACCTCCATGGGACCTTATTTCGGAAAAATTATGTATTGAAGTCAATGGAGAGAGAAAAAGTTATCTTTCGATCCCGTTTGAATTGTGCCACGAATTACACATATGATGTTTCAATCTAAACAAATAATTTCCNTAAAAGTACACCAGGAGACTATTCTCCGATTAGAACACTGAGCAAGTGCATTGAGCACATCAATGACTGGATGACTCAGTTTTTTGTTTGTTCAGTTGGAGAAATCCAACTGAACAAACAAAAAACTGAGTCATCCAGTCATTGATGTGCTCAATGCACTTGCTCAGTGTTCTAATCGGAGAATAGTCTCCTGGTGTACTTTTAAAATAAATCTGGGTGTCGTCTGCATAGATATGATAGCTTGTATCGTTTTTAATAATTTGAGCCAGTGGTAGCATATAGATATTAAAAAGCAAAGGTCCTAAGATGGAGCCTTGAGGAACCCCGCATGACATATTTGTCAATGTTGATGTGTAGTTGCCTATTGAGACAAAGTTTTTTCTGTCCTTTAAGTAGGAACTAAACCAATTTAGAGCTGTTGCTGAATGTCCCACCCAGTTTTCTAGACCAGTGGTTCTCAACTGGTGGGTCGCGGACCCGTTTCGAGTGGGTCGCAGATGTGTGAGTGAAGAAAGAAAAAATTCCTTTTTATGTTTTGGTGGAAAAAAGTCAAACTTTTATTTTTGAAGGCCCGATTTTCTAACGCTGTGACGGAGCTTACACACGGCGGCGTGCGTTGAAGGTTGCCGGCGGGCATGTCTGAAGCTAGACCAACAACCAATCACCTGAATCTCCCGCCCCGGACACACAAGCAGCGGTTTGATTGGCAAGAGCTTGTACTGGCATATGATTTGATTGGCTGACGCTTCTGTCGAAGCTTCAAAAGTAGAACGCTTTGCTCCCACAATGCAGTTTGGCGAAGCGTGACGTCACCCCATTCAAAGTGAATGGGCAGAGTCCAAGTCATCGTACGCGAGAATTCACGAGTCTGAGTCCAGTGCTGCGGGAGCATCAGCTGGATGGGCGGGATCATGGGTCGTGAAGCGGTTCTGAAGGCGAGGCGGTGAAGTAACCCCATTCAATAAGCTCCTGCGCACCACCTCAGACCACGACTGCTGATGGCCAGGTGTTGAGCAGTCTGTGGAAGGATCCCACAGAACTGTGTCATGTGTAGCTAGTAGAAAACAATATATAATATATTTTTAATAGATCCTTTCAAGAGACTGTATTATAATTGATAAACTCACTCTGTTTCTTTTATCGTGCAGAAACTAAATTGTACAATTTAGAGTTTTGTGGGAAGTGTACCGCAAGTTTCTCTGACTGGAGTGACATCACTTGAGGACATTTATCAAATTTAGGCCAATATAACTCCGTCGTACTCCAAAGGAACTGTAAACAAACATTGATGTGTTCATTCTGGTGGAGTTTAATTTAAACAAAGAGAATGATAGCAGTCTTCTAATTTCAGTGTTGAACTGCTTCTTTAGTCAGTATTAAAGCACGGCCTTGTGGAATGTTGAATCAATAATTTAATGCATTTATTTAGAGCAGGCTTGATGCTGGGTTATCAAAGACGATTTGTTGTTTTATAATATTATCCATTGCAAATATTAATAAATACAATATGGACCTCATAGCCATTTTTTAAGGATCCCTTACATTAAAATAATTTGAAAATGATACTGAGATATATATTTTACAATTGCAAACTCTCTGGCTGTACAGTTCTTAACCAGATGATTCCACCCTTAACCGCTGCATGTAACTGAAGTGCTCATTGACAAAATACCTCTGAGATATTACCTGAGAAAGAACGGTGCCAAAAGAAGACAAAGCACACCATGTCAGGGTTTCCATCAATAATAACACATTATTAACATACATTTAAAACATACAAATCAAAGGAAACAAGGCAGTGGGCCAACAGCAACACTGAAATGAACTGACGGAATGGAACCACGCCATGTGAAGACGTGCTATCTCATTCATTAAAACAGTGCTGTTGAGATGATCCCAATCATACCTGTCTTTGTAGAAAAACCCCAGGCAGACAGATATTTGACTCTCCTTTATTCCCCTGCCTTCATCTCAAACAGGCTGAAGGCTTCTCCTCTGTTCTGAACCTCAGGGAATGAAGCTCGGCTCCTCACACTTCATCCTTTTTGGAATTAAAATGACGAGATGCCTGCAAAGTCTTACGAAGTTTTGAGCAGGTCGTAAACGTAGATAAGGAAGTCGTCATCAAACTTGATGAAGTAGACGGAGGGCTTGGCCTCCACCTGGTGGATTACCATGCCGGTCCGCTTGCCTCCGTCCTCCCTGGCGTACTCCACCTGTTTCCCCACCAGGCTCTCCTCCACCTCCCCAGGCTCCTGCTCCGAGGGGGCGCTGTCGTCTGCAGGCCCACACACACATTATTCATATTAACACCATCTCGCATGCTTCTCACTCTCCATGTGAAACTGGACAGATTAAAGCTTGCTGACTGAATTGATATTTCTATGCCATCTTACTTCTAAACTAAAACTAAAATGTAATGTATTCATCGGGATGTTAAGAGCATTCCATGGAATATAACAAAAAGTGTTTCTGAAATAAATTACATACCCCACCTTTAAGTAAAACATTGTCATATTTGTACTTTATTTTTTTCTTATTACTCACTACATTGATTTTACAGATTAAGTTACTTGTTCATTTGCAGATTTAAATTATCAATACAAAAAGTAAATCAACTAATACATAATAAATCATATATCATAATTAGTTAAGCTGCCCAGAAGTATATAAAGTAATTCAAAGGGTTAGGTTTAGGGTTAATGCGTCAATAATTATAACACAATCATTTAAAACATATGGATCTTTAATGGGCTTTTGTGAATATTTACATATATACCTTTACTTTTGGTACTTTAAGTATATTTTGAATCACACTTTTGTACTTTAGTTAAGTAACATTTTAAATGCATTACTTCTGCTTGTAGCAGAGTACTTTTACACTGTAGTATTACTACTTTTACTTAAGTAAATTATCTGAGTATTTCTTCCAACTCTGTGGAATATTCATTCGGATATTATCCAAATGCTCAGGACAGGTGAAGGGCCCTCCTCTCTAAATCTCAACCTCAAACTGTGTAGAAGCAGCTTAGTGAACTCACTGGACACAGGCATGATGCGGAGGTCTCCCTCTTTGTAGTCCTCCAGCAGCTGGTACATGTAGAGGACTGGGTCCTTCTCGTAGGTGATGTAGAACCAGGTGGTTATGATGGGGGCCCGGGCGAGCACCATCCCCCTCCACTCCTCCTTTGGACCCTCCTCGGTCTCGAACATGTGCTCCACAGCTCTCCCAATCATGGTGTCCGCCAGGCTGCCGTCTGAGGCACGGGGCTTAGCTGCTGGGAGAACGGGAGCCGCTGTGACAAACTTCTGCACTTTTCCTTTAGTCGCCTCACTGCTGACTAAGTTGGCAAAGTGAATAAAGCCCCCCCCCCCCAACCAAGAAGGACTTGAAAACAAATTGACTGGATATGACCTGTCCGGCTCAGCTTGTCATTAAGCTTCACACTTTCATCATGCTAAGCTGGATGCCAATAAGTATATCCATAAGCAGGGGGCAATTATTGCTATATGTGTTAGCATCAATAATAAGCTAAATGTTCTGCGCCAGTTCCACTTATTTTCGGCGAGCTGTGTCAACCAATGAGGGGCCTCCAGGAAAATCCAGACATATTACACACAGACAAAGACTACAGGCAGGACTTTCCATTAGACATGTGAGAGTAAAAGGGGTATGGATAATAAACTGTTTACCGGCAACAAGAAGTGAAAAGACTGATTACAGCTAAACTAGCACACTAACTGAGCAGCTTGGGGTCTTACCCTGTCTGTCGGGGAGCACCTCCAGGCCCTGAACCCTCTCGTCTTTATGGAGCTCCAGACCATAAACACAGTCGAAACCATCGTACTTTATCAGGAAGAGAGACGGGTTCACTGGCACCTGATGGACATACATTCAAATAATTAGTTCCTTGTCCCTGAGCTTCTTTCCACACAGCTTATAGATCCTTTAGGTTGGTGTCTTTGCGTCAGTAGTGATAAACACTTTTAAGGGTTTGGAAGCAGGTAGTCATTTTAAAGCTTCCATTACCAAATAAAGCTTTGAATGTCATATTGATCGTCATATTTTATGACGTCATCACCCTACATTACATTTATCTTTATCAATAAATGTGGACTTGCATCTCACACCTTATTTCCCTATACTGTGTTCATGTGTGCACCAAAGCAGCTTCCATGCATAGCCGTGGGAACCAGTGGCCGGTCCCTGTTTTTTTTTTTTTTTAAACAGGTTTGAAACGTCCATCCCCCATTCTATTGTGTATTCCTTGGATACTCTATAGCAGGGGTGGGGAACCTCCGGCCGCCGGGCCGTATACGGCCCACGAGACCATTCGCTACGGCCCTCGAGGTAATTTATAAACACACGCAAAAAAGAAAAAAATTACAAGAAAACTAGACCGCAAAAAAATTAAACAGGCGAATGCCTGTTTTTCCTGGCCAAGGTCAGGGTCCTTGAACACAACACGAGCCTAACGTGTCATCACGTGGTATATGTCTCGTCTGACAGGGGAGCATGGCAGGGGAGCACCAGAAC
>NW_011346089.1:0-5248 GCF_000735185.1 Notothenia coriiceps | reverse complement strand
GCCATATAGTTGAATACGTATCCCCAAACATGTTCATTTTCCAGAAGCCATTTCTCTTCAAGATCTTCGACCGGAGGTGTTTGAACCCGGCACAGATACTGCATCCGTTTCTTGATTGGCGCTCCGGACGGATGGCGGTAAGTTGTCACAGGCGTCTCGCTGATTAAACCCATTTCGAAGCGTCTCTTGGCCATTTTTTCTTTTTGGAAAGATGACTTGATGATTGGAAATGACTGGCTTTATATCTGCACGGGGTTCTTTTTTTTTTATCTCACTCCACCCCTTCGGTCTTCTGACATCACATAATTGGGGCGGGCCCTTCTGTCACTTTTATGCATACTAATGTGATGGAAGCGGCATTTTGTTTTAATAGACTTGGGGGCGGGCCCACCTGTCACTTTTTATGCATACTAATGTGATTGAAACATTTTTTATGATACACCATAAGGCGCAACAGTGGGGGCTTTTCACACCTGTGAATACACATCAACCCCCTCCTATCGACGGATCTCACACCTACTTGAGATCTCACACCTACTTGAGATCTCACACCTCGGGGAGGCGGGACTTAGCTCATTAGCATAATGGGGGAGGTGTGACCTGTCACTTTCTATGCATACTAATGAGATTGAAGCGGGATGAATAATACTACTAATAGGCAATCTGTCCAATCCGAATGATCGACAGTCCCCTACATCTTCAAAATCGACCCAAAATGTGTCAAATTCAGCCCACTGGGAGCACAAATATGGACACTTTCGGGTTAAAACTGACATTTTCACATTCCCAATAACCCCCAAAATCACTAAAACATCTTCCAAATCGGCCCAGTCATTTTTTAACTATTGTCCCCATAGGCTATAATGGTAATTCATGCTAATTAACCCAACTAAAGCTAATTGTGCAAATTGCCCAACATATGCACGTTAGCATCCAGTGTTGGGGACCCGTAGGCCTACTCTATATTTCAATCATAAAAATGTTGGTGTACTAAACACTTCTTGGTTCACTATAGGACTCTAGCTTGCAACTAATATAAAGGCCAACATATGGTCAAACTGTAAGGACCATAGGAAATGATATGCTCTGGTTAACGTTCACACTAAATTGCTAATTTGTTAAGGCTAAAGGATGTGACCACATGGATTATTTTGGTGTCTGTTCTCTGTGAACTGGCGTCATTCAACTGTCATTAAACACTTTTCGTTTGTGGCTTCTTCTGCTTGTGAATAAGGTCAACACAAAGAGCTAGATGCTGGCAACACTGGCTGCAAGAACATCTGTGTTGTGGAGCTGCCGCAGTTGGCAGGTTCCGATGCCAGCTGTGTGGACCCCTGGATCTGCCTGTCCCCCCGGACCGTCGGGCCACAATGTTCTGCCGCACAGCAGAATTGCAATGCGAACTGACTGTCATCTCATCAAAATATCACTTTGCTGCCACGCAAGCTGCTCACTGCCAACACCTGGGCTCCTCAGTGCACAGGGAATAAAGGGAGGGAAACAAAACTGTAGCCAGTGGCAGCTTAAACCAGCCAAGTGGACTTGAGAAAGTTTATAATGTTCCTCTATATCGTCTGAGAGCAAAGCTTAAGTTGACTTGTTATGTGATACATAACACAAGACAGCAGTGGAGTGTTGTCATGGGTTATTTAGGCTGAAAGCAAACAGAGATTATGGATTTTTGTCCTTTCTGACTCACACTCAAATTGAATTACACAATAGGATGGCTGGTACAGCGTTCCAATTAGCCCCTTTCTAAATGAAGCAATATTCAAATGTCATTCCGTTCAGTTGCGATGGAAAAGTGGAATCTTGCTGTGCAGCTCCATTATGGGAGTGAATGTGTATAGAAAGGTAGATGTGTTAATGAGACATTCAATGTAAAATATATACTGTGATGTACTCTATTCAACTCCACAATAGCCTGGATTATATTGAGGTCCTTAACACTGTCGGGTATTTTAATGGCTAACCTATGAAGGACTGTTCAACAAAATCATTTTAGACTGCACAAAAATGAATACACATTACAAACAAATAAATGTATTAGACCACAGAATATGTGTACTAACAGAACATGGCCACAGGCAATGGTATGAAAAACACATCTCGGGTTGGTTTGGCAACACCCTTGTTTTGAATAATGGCAAGAGTGTTTTCATAATACAGCTCTCAGATTTATTTTAGAATTTTTTGAAGATTTACGCAGCTACTCTGTCAGAAACAACAGAAGAAGAACAGTTTGTAGCTATCACCTTACAGGAATGTCATGTAGAACAATTCTTCATCCCAGTGCAAATGAGTAATAATCTCACTTTCTATAAAAGATGTATTGATGGTATAAGTGAACCATTAAGGCAAATAAACTACAGCGAGGCAACAGTTAACCAGAGGTAACTGTTGCCTCTGGTGAATGTTAAGCCACAATAATTTCAGTTCTGTGGCTGGATCTGAACCCTCAACCTCTGCAAGAAAGATCAGCCATGAGAAAGATTCTTCCAATAGGATTTTCATTTAAAGAATATTGTACCACCCAAACATACACTGAGTTGATAGGATTCAATGTTCTATATTTTTCAAATAAAAAAAGTCAACCATGTTGTGCAAATTATCAAATGTTGTTTTCCACATTACAATAAATTATAAATACAATACAATACAACTACTAGAGAGGAAATTAGGAAATGCAAGTATAATAATGAGGCATAATTATAATAAGGCAGGTCATCTAAAAATGCTAAAGTTGATATAGAGTAGTAACTGATTATAATGTAAAAGCATATTGTTATATAATTATGCCTTACATTGTTGTCTGTCAGTTTCAGAGTTGATACCAAGATTATACTGAATGCTCTGACTACTTGTCAAGGCCTCGCCCCGAGCGAAGTCTCAGACCTGTCAGCCAATGAGGAGCCGGATCACAGCCTCAGGTCCTCAGGCGGAGCTCAGAAGGCTTCTCCCTGACGGTAACAGAGGATCTGGCCCTGCTGTGAGGCTTCTCAATGACCTGCCTCAGGTGAGAACTACTCGCCTGTGTCATTGGTAAATGAACCCTTGTGAAAAGAAAGACCTGGGCAGACCATGCCTTGTAAATGTGTTCTTTCTGCTGAAACTGTACATATGTATATTCTTATTGTAGCCTGTCATGAAGCCAAACATTAAATGCCATGTATTTCCATGAACAAATAATATGTTATAGAACATGCAACATCTTAAACCCTGCGATAATAGAAGTCATTAACTCTTTACTCTCACTGTTTAGACGATCTGGTCATGAGATGCCGCCTCCGGCAGAGAAACCCTTCCCTTCTAAAGACTTGAGTTGGAACCTAAACATAGTGTGTGTTTGTGTTTTTTAAGGAACTTATGAAATATATATCCCCATCCACACATACAGCAGTCAGCTGAGTACCAGCAGAGGCTCAAACTGTGGGTCACACACTGAAATGATCATCCTCCAGTAGTGCCACTGTGATCCCACATGTGACTCTGATGGGAGGCAAGTGGGTCATAGAAGGGGAGGTGTGGAGGAAATGAAACATGTTCAGACACTGGCCTGTTCCACTGGGTCATTTTGGAGTAAGGAGAGGGGGAGTGTTCAAGGATGCTAGTTAGAGTGATGGAAATGGCTCTGTGATCCTCCATTATCTGTCTTCCTTTCCTCATAATGTACCTTTGCCTCTGCCCCATCGATTGCGGCTACTGCATGTTGTCATTAAATCAATTCTTCCCAGAGGAGAAATGGTTTGTGTATGAACAGTCCTTGCCCTTACTATCATGACAGCACTAGCATTGGTAATGAAATGGATAAGGATGAAACCAGAGACAACAGGAGTGCACGGAGCAGGAAATGTATTTTTCTGCTTGCTCTCGCTATTCCATTAGCTACGCATGTTAGTATTAAAACAGGACTGCATGTTACATGCACGTGACTGCCGAGCACAATATTATCTGACTCTGAGTCACTTATTCTTCCACTTTTCTTGGATGATAGTAATTTTAGAAACATTGTATGCCCAACATGAAATCCACTGAGGTAGACATTTTTTGTAAGCAGAACAACAAAGAAGAACTTTGAAGTGCCTGAGTTATACTGCCAGAGGGAAATGTGGAATTGTGATGGTTTCTGTAGCCTTAATATTTCCTCAAGCAGTTACACAGTGGCCTAAGTGGACACTGCTCAAAGATAAAAATGCTTTTGACGTATGACACATTATTTTCGGCTTCCATTAATGGGGAAATACTTTAAACCCCCCCAAGCATCATGCTGCAGATATATAGCTGCGATATTGTCTTACATCCTAAATGTATCTAGTACTTATTACAAAGATAACATTAGAATAAGCTACTCTTCAAATACCTTCAGTTTTAATTTAAGAACCAATATTCACAATGATCCAGACAGCAGCACTCACATGAGACTGAATATCTCTGTGAAAGGAACATGTCATGTTATGGTTTTCTAAGAACTGTTCATAAATCCCAATAGGAACATCTTCTTCCTCACATGGAAAACAGCACAGGTACGTCTGTCTGAACAAAACCAGGGTGATACTCATGACATCTATTCCTGATTTTCTCTGTCTTACCTGGAAGCAGAAGTGTTTTTCTCCTGCTCGGGGAGAGAGCTGTATGTGAGTCAGTAGAGCTCTTCTGCCACCAAGTGGGCACCTCCATGCAGGGGGAACTTTCTAAATACACACACGAACATATGTAATTTGGCAGGATCATTGTGCAAATTCACCCTTTTCAATTCTTAATATGGCCACCAGTAATACATACCTGTGAGGAGCATCAGGGCAGACACAAAGCAACACAGGAAGCAGACAGATTAGCCCGGTTTTTGTTTTGGCATGAAACTTAAAGTTTCACTGACTGTGTCCAATCTGCCCACTCTGAAGCCTCCCTCTGCTTTTAATTAGCCTGTCTCAGGGGGACCCTTATCAGTGGAGGAGTGTGCTCTTAATGAGGCTGTTATTAAGTCCTTTTCCTCAGGGCTTATGGACGGCAGCCACCTATGGCACGCAGGCTGATAATGCTGAACCTCAGTTCATTCCCATTGCTTTCTCCTCCTGAAGGTGCACTCAGAAGTTTTTAATCCCCCGGCAGAACAACACCACAGGTAGTAATGCTGTCAGAAGAATAGGGAGGTGGGGGGGAATCCTGATTAGGAGAGCAAAGGGGTTTGTTCTAACCGAAGGATGGGATGCTTATACGATGCTCCTGTGGCCTTTCACAGACTGGCTGG